>NW_026924048.1:0-231324 GCF_032062105.1 Saccostrea cuccullata | reverse complement strand
AAGTCTCCTAAATTAGTTGAAGACAATGGTGAAGGTTTTATATCTCTACGGTTTACGGTTTCTGAGGAGTAGCGATAACAAGCTTAACGGTGAAAGTGCCAATAACTGCGTAATTTTCGAAGTTAAAACATGGGGGGTCATTTTTCGGAATAACTTTACATATCCAGTATTATGAACTAAAAAGTTTTTCGATAAGTCTTACGGTGTCAAAACATAAGGTGAGAAATAGAATAATAAAAAAACATAAGCATTTCAATAGGTCTTTCCACAGAAAGGTGGAAAGACCTAAATAGGAGACTTATTGTTCACAGAACAATAAGAGGTCTTTCCACCTTCTTTGAATTTTAAATTTGTTTTATACCTGACACCTAAAAATTAAATTCCATGAAAAAGAAACCAAAACTCTCTTAAAGCATGGAAAAAATGAAAATTATGAAAAAACTTAAATGACCTTGACCTTTGACCTTGAAAAAATATTCAAGGTCAAAGGTCAAGGGTCACAATGCAATTGAACCCATGCTTCTACGACTTACAGTTTTCAAGTTTTAAGGTTTAATAGTAAGTACAAAGAAGTTAAAGGGCAATAACTCATATAAGGGTCATCAGATCCTTTTGCACTTATACAGTGAAGTTAGGCCTAAAGACCCTTAAGATATTAGTGAAGGTATGGTGTCTCTACAGTCTACGGTTTCGGAGGAGTAGCGATTTCAATGTTTCTCGCACAAGGGACAATAACTTTAAAAAGGGTCAATAATAGGGGACAAGAGTGAAATCTTTGAAACAGTTTTGAGAGTACATATTAATGATGCATAGACATTAAGTATATGTTAAAAGACAAAAGAGATATAAAAAGAGCTAAATTTTCCATTTTTGGAATGACCTTGACCTTTGACCTTTACATGAATTTGAAGGTCAAAGGTCAATAAAACTTATACAGTTGGATTCATACGGTTTTGAAAATTTTAAGTTTTTTATAAAATTTATAAACTTTCAGCAGTTACCCATGGAAAAAATATTTCCATAATTAAGGCCATAATGAGGTCATAATGAGGTTTGACGTCATGACAGTTGCTCCGCCCTGATTGATCCTTATAAGGAAATAGAGCTCAAAATAACTATTTACCGATATTTGCAAGAATTTGTAACAAAAGGCAATATTTCCATGTCTAAATAAATAATTATTAGTGATTTTCTCCTATATAGAATTGCATGTTTTTAAAATAATCCGATTTCTTATGTGCCGTTTGGCTGCATTCGGCTTCAGCCAAGCGCTTGCACTCGGTGACACGGAATGTTGTTTACATCTAAAAACGTGGCGACATCAGCTGAGATATGCAGTGGATTTATATGCAATAATCAGACATTCTTTAAAAAATTATGGATAAGATAAGAGACAAGGCATTGTTTATCCCTATTACGAGAATATGAGGACATTATTAAAGAAAATAATGGAAGAGTGAGACGATCTGCACCAGCTCCCTAGATCCATCACTGCAGTGCATTCAGCCCAGGTATGTATGCACATGTTTGAACATTATGTAGATATACTTCTGTTAACATCGAAGAAAAAACAATCGCGAGTGTGTACGTGTATATTTAGATGTATTATCACGGTCAGTGAAAAACTAATGCAGTGCAATATAATATCAAATTTTTTACAATCATAAATACTCAATGTGTGTGTCCCCCAAAAATGGTGACGTTAAGTTGTGATGCGGAGCACCAAATTATCAAGCAACACCATGTTGAGCCCCTCCCAACACAAACAAAATATAGCCCATATAAAGTTGATCACTTTGTTTTATTAAAAATTTAAGAATCTTTTAAGCACTAGTATTTGAGATGCATAACTGTAATTGTACTAAATATATTTATAGAGTCGATTACCTTATTTTCTTTGAGAAGACATGTGATAAAATTTTTAAGGGTGTTTTTTAACTTTATAGTCCTAGAAACAAAAGATATTAAAAATGTACTTTTTCTGGGACAATTAAATTTGAAATTTCATAAGGGTGTTAATTAGTAATACAAACTGATGCATTGCTGCAGTCAATGTGTTGATAATGATTTACTGAACATGTAATGTTGTTGTCTTTTTGGCATACAAAGATGCTAAATGTAACAAATATTATTTGTATCATTATGATGAAAACAAAGAACCTCCACTTTAGATCTATGGGTTTGAATTTTTAGAATTTCTAAATTAATGGTGAATAAAATATTTTTTTTTTTTAGTATGATTTCAATTTTTAAGTCAATTAATTTCTGTTATTTATACATAATTTTTTAAAATCATATGACATATTATACTTTTATTATTGTAGCAGTCAATGGATTCAGGCTTGAAGTATAAATAAATACAAAATGCATCCATTTCTCCACAGGGTATGTACACTTATAAACATTTCACGTTTTTTTAACCATGCTTGTGTGCATGATTAGGCCTATATTTATTTTTCATTTTGGTAAAGATGGTAGAATTTTTTTTTTCATATTCTGATCATATGTTCTTGTTAATGTCAGAGGTTTTAATTTCCCAGAAGAGTTTTGTAAATAAATACAGCATTGATTCCATTTAACTTTTATATGAATTTTAATTCACTACAGTTTACAATATGTCATGAATTGTTTTGTCAAATGTAAAGTGATTTTACTTTACAATATATTTTATTTAGTAATCTCATAGCAATAGCATATATAATGTGTTGCAGATATTCCTAAAGAATTAGACCAATGGAATCATTCATGATCAGGCAGCAAGTTAATCCATGATGTAAAGAAAATGGTATGCTCCATATTAACTATAAACCAAATTACCATGCAATATTCCTGGCAAACAATATATAACAGTAGAACTGCAAACATTTAATTATATATGCATCCGATGCATGTTTGCATGCATTGATCTGAGTTTAATTAAATTTTAATCACAAATTTACTATTAGTAATGGTACAGTATGTTACTACATGAATGTCCTGATTTTCTCATACATGTATTTTCAGAATTGATTTCATCCACAAGAACATGAAGTGATGGAAAAAAAATTGCAGCCCCCCCCCCCCCCCCAGTATTCCTTGTACAGTCTATCTTAATTTGAAAAGCTGTTTATGAAATAAAATTTCTTCATAAAAAAATATTTGACTTTTTCATATCCATGTACTTACTGTACAGGTGTTGAAAAAGGCTATTAAGATTTGATAATCTTGACTTGCATATATTTGTGTGGTGCTAGGCTGTCAATGTCCATCAAGATTTTTTTCAGCATGTACATTGTGTTAACTTGTTTTTCTTAATAATAGTAACTAAAAGGAGATTAAAGGTCCCCATAATTGATTCAAAACAAGAAAGGGAACCCCCATTTTATTCTAAAGAGAATTGGTAGGGGGGGTGGTGGTGGCAAGTTTTCCCAAGTCATTATGTTTTTTATTTCTTTTCATGTCAATGAAGGACAGGTCTACTAATATTTACTTCCAATATGATGAAGGACAGATTATTTATTTCCTCCCTACTGAAAAATGTCTGACAAGCTAAACAAAATTATAGGAGGGGGAACACTGGTCTGGGGCAGATTAATTTTTTTTATCCTATTTGGGACATATTTATTTTCAACATTTCAGATCTACCCCCCCCCCCTCTTTTGGAATAAAATGGTAGTCCCTTTAAAAAATACAGGAAATTGTATGTTTTCCACTTAGTCTTAATTCTTTAAACGTATGACTTAGATCCCATCGGAGTTGAAGGTTTTAAAGAAAGCCATGATATATTCTTGTATACGAAAAAAAAAATTGTACACAAGTGTATGTACATTTGTGACACAGGGGTATGATTATCGAATTAATTATTGATGGAGGCTATCAATTGACTAATATAATTGAATATTCCCATTTTTATTAACAATCGGCGTTTTAAATTACATGCTGCGGCAAACTTTACACCTACATTTATAAGCTGGAAACACATTTTTCTAAAATATTCTTGCAGTGTCATTTATTGTTTCTTTTTAATGTCTAAAACACCATAAAATGCAGAATTTGTTGTATTATTTCAAAATAGTTTTATCTTTATGCATTACTGTGAAATCACAGGTCAAGTGCAAAACAAAAATTTTAAGACTTCAATTTGTTAAGAAATCATAGAAATTTGATATTTTGTCATGACAATATTTTATGATTTATTCTCAATAGTTTAAGTATCATTTTGTTTATCATTTAAGATAAGAAAATTTGAATAATTCTGCATGTTTCACAAAAATCAGAAAGTAAAATATCACAACAAGTTTTTATGAAAATAGGTTTTTCAATGAAATATATAGTGTAAAAATAAAATTATGACTCACTTATGGCCAGGTGCTGTACATTTAGCTGCATGTGTGTTTACACTGATTCGAGGAAATGTGGAAGGTCTGAAAGACGTCTTATATCATACATAATTCACACATTGTATAGAGAACGAAGTCACAAAATAGAAAGTAATATCCAGTGTTTTATGCATACTGTTCTATTTTTTTTATGCAAGTATCTACGAGGTAAACAAACTTTATCAAGTACGGAAGAGTTATCTCCCATGCTGGGTCAACGATGCGTTTGAAAACTATATTTAGACTGACTGTACCAAGATGTAAATTTTTAATCAAAAAGTTCAAGGGCAAGGCGACAATCTAATAAGTAGGTTTTTATTTTAAATTATTCATTTTACTGTATATTTTTCGAAAAGTGATGCTCATTTCTTTGTAATCCTTAAGGTAATTTATAATTTCCGATGATATTAGGAAAATGCCCCATTTTTCATATACTACTGACAGTTTCAGGTGAATAACTCAAATGTATCGGAAAACCAACTGAATGAGCATCACTTTTGCGAAAGTATAGATACATAGCAACAATTTAAAACACTGTGCAGTTATTTGTTTGTTTGCCTTGCCCTTGAACTTTTTGGTTAAATTTAACATTTCATTTGTTGACCTAAAATCGGAGCCCACGTGACTTAAGAGGGTCACATGATCACAAAAATTCCTAGGTGAATAGCGATGGACATACTCTTCAAGATAACATAAAGCTTTTTTAACTAAAGTGTCTTGCTGAAAAATAAAATAGTTAAATATTAATTGTATCCTTTTCGGTGACTTTTTATAGAAAATGTTGCCTTAACTGTACTGCGATTGGTGAAGGTTTCATATCTTTACGGTTTACGGTTTCAGAGGAGTAGCGATAACAAGGGTTTTTAGCACAAGGGGCAACAATTTTAAAAGCTTCAATCTTAGGGGCCAAGATTTATATCTTCTAAAGAGTTTGAAAAGAACATATTGAGGACATAAGATAGATCGTATATGTTTAAGGACATAAGAACTATTAAGAGAAATTCATTTCTCAGATATGGAATGACCTTGACCTTTGACCTTGAAATAATTTTGAAGGCAAAAGGTCATTGAATGTTATGCAGTTAGTTTCATGTCTCTACGACTTTTCGTTTTGAAAAGTTTTAATTTTTTGTAAAATTTATAAACTTTCAGGGGCAGTTACTCATTGAAGGGTTTAAAGAAAACTTTTGCAATGAATAGATTGAAAAGTCTCCTAAATTAGTTAAAGACAATGGTGAAGGTTTTATATCTCTACGGTTTACGGTTTCTGAGGAGTAGCGATAACAAGCTTTACGGTGAAAGGGGCAATAACTGCATAAGGGGTCTAAGTAAAAACATGGGGGGTCATTTTTCGGAATAAATTTTAATATCCAGTATCAAGAACTATAAAGTTTTTTGGATAAGTCTTACCGTGTCAAAACATAAGGTGAGAAATAAAATAAAAAAACAAGCATTTCAAGAGGTCTTTCCACAGAAAGGTGGAAAGACCTAATAAAAATAATAATAACTAGGAGACTTATTGTTCAAAG
This sequence comes from Saccostrea cuccullata, assembly GCF_032062105.1. Taxonomy (NCBI): domain Eukaryota; kingdom Metazoa; phylum Mollusca; class Bivalvia; order Ostreida; family Ostreidae; genus Saccostrea; species Saccostrea cuccullata. The sequence continues at coordinate 225,437 of NW_026924048.1, read as the reverse complement.
AACAATAAAAGGTCTTTCCATCTTCATTGAGTTTTAATTTTGTTTTATATCTGACTCCTTAAAATTAAATTCCATTAATAAGAAACATAAATTGTCTTGAAATGATAAATAAAAAAAAATAAGAATAAAAAAATTGAGATGACCTTGACCTTTGACGTCAAAAAAAATTTTCAAGGTCAAAGGTCAAGGGTCACAATGAATTGATTCCCTGCCTCTACGACATATACTTTTCAAGTTATAATGTTTTATAGTAAGTACAAAGACGTTAATGGGCAATAATTCATATAAGGGGCCAGCAGATCCTTTCGCACTTATACAGAGAAGTTAGGCCTGAAGACCCTTAAGACATAAGTGAAGGTTTGGTATCTCTACGGTCTGTGGTTTCTGAGGAGTAGCGATAATAATGTTTTTCGCATAAGGGGCAATAACTTTTAAAAGGGTCAATCTTAGGGGACAAGAATAAAATCTTTGAAAGGGTATTAAAAGTGCATATCACAGACAGAAGATACATTGTATATGTTTAAGGATATAAGAGCTATTAAAAGAAATTTATTCCTCATATTTGGAATGGCCTTGACCTTTGACCTTGAAATGAATTTAAAGGTCAAAGGTCAATAAAACTTATGCAGTTGGATTCATGTCTATACGACCTTTCGTTTTGAAAATTTTAAGTTTTTTATAAAATTTATAAACTTTCAGGAGCAGTTACTCATTGAAGGGGTCAAAGAAATCTTTTGCAATGAATAGATTGAAAAGTTTCCTAAATTAGTTGAAGACGTTAGTGAAGGTTCTGCATCTCTACGATTTACGGTTTCAAAGGAGTAGCGATAACAAGCTTTACGGTGAAAGGGGCAATAACTGCATAAGGGGTCTAAGTTAAAACATGGGGGGTCATTTTTCGGAATAACTTTAAATATCATGAACTATAAAGTTTTTCGAATAGTCTTACGGTGTCAAAACATAAGGTGAAAAATAAAATAATAAAAAACAGAAGCATTTCAAGAGGTCTTTCCACAAAAAGGTGGAAAGACCTAATAATAAACAGAACAATTTCAATAGGTCTTTCCACAGAAAGGTGGAAAGAACTAATAATAAACAGAACAATTTCAATAGGTCTTTCCACAGAAAGGTGGAAAGACCTAATAATAAACAGAACAATTTCAAGAGGTCTTTCCACAGAAAGGTGGAAAGACCTAATAATAAACAGAACAATATCAATAGGTCTTTCCACAGAAAGGTGGAAAGACCTAAAAACATAAGCATTTCAAGAGGTCTTTCCACAGAAAGGTGGAAAGACCTAATAAACAGAACAATTTCAATAGGTCTTTCCACGGAAAGGTGGAAAGACCTTAAAATTCTTATCTAAATAATAATCTGGCTGAACACATCTTTGTACAAGTTTTAATTTTCTGTCTAAAGGAGATATTGTGTTGTCAATTTGTGAAGTCGACAATTTACGGATAAACATATGTACCCAGCATGTTGATAAGAAAAAAAAAGTGTAGGGTACTATAAAACCGCAAAGAGCGATTGCAAGTTTTAGCAAGTATATATTAATTCATGCTAAAGCCCGTAAACAAAAGATGACAGGACAATAAACACATTTACTTGAAAACTACTTGATAATGAATTAAATTGTTTTAAAAAAAAATTCAAAAGAATATTTTTATAATGGCATTTAAAGTTATTTCATATTCCATAAGAAAGAAAGCAAGCAAGCAAGAATGAATGAATTAAAAAATAAATGAATTAATAAATAATATTCTATGCCCTTTTCAAAGACCTAGTTCAAGATTGTGTAAATTAATTAACCAATTTATTAAGACTAACAAATTACGGAATGAAATAAACTATTAAATGATTTTTAAAGGAAAATGAATGAATAATTTACAAATAAATCGGTGAAATCATAAATGAATAAATCATGAATGAAATTAATAAACATTAAATGTGTGAACTCATAAATAAATAAATTATAATTATGTGATTTAATAAATGAATAAATAAAATAAAATTAATGAACTTAATGTTAAGTTCAATAATAATGGTATTTTATAAAACTTAAAAAAAAATACAATAATTTTCATACTGGAGTGCAGTAACCTAGGTTGTGGAGAGAAATGACCTAGGAAAGGGAGGGAAAGGGACTAGGAGAGAGATGACCTAGGCAGAACAGGTATTGGCGAGACATGACCCAGCTTCATCTAACTTTACTTTCCCCATACTTTTTCTAGACTCTCTCACTGAACTTTCCCCAAACTGTTTCTGGGCTCTCGTACTTTACTTCCCAAATATTGTTTTAAGTCTCTCTCACTTTATTTTCCCCATACTGTTTCTAGATTCTCTCACTAAATATGCCCCATTCTGTTTTCAGTCTCAATCACTTTACTTTCCCCATAGTGATTCTAGATTCTCTCACTGAACTTTCCCCATAATGTTTCTAGACTCTCTCATTTTACTTTCCCCACTCTGTTTTCAATCTCACCAAACTTTACTTTCCCATACTGTTTTCAGCTCTCCCATTTCCCTTTTACATACTGTTTCTAGACTCTCTCACTTTACTTTTCCCTTCTGTTTCTAGACTCTCTTACTTTACTTTCCCCATACTGTTTCAGGGTTCTCCATCGTTTGAAATTTTAAGTGTTGCAGAGTTTATGCGAAACACTAAAATTTCGCTATATTTTCGTGATCAATTTCGCAACCTAATCTCTTTTCAATATGATTACCAAAGAATACATGAACACACTTTTCTAATTCGTTACATAAATGGTATGGCCGTACATTTTGATAATAGTAAAAGCACATCTTCTGAAAAGCAGAAGAAATCCTTTCTACTTACTAACTACTTTATTTTGAAAGTAAATTTGCCGTGATTTTTTTTTGTTCTCTTGATCGAATTACAAAAAAAAGAAAAGAAAGAAACTTCCGAATAGTAAGTTACTCTCTAGAATTCCTTGAAAATTTAAAACAATTTATTTAAATCAGTTACTGTAAGTGGTTTTAATTCCATGGTATTAAAATTTCACGGTATCTCAAAAATTACCAATTGCTATGGTTTTATTTCACGCTGCTAGAAATTGATTCAAAATTTCGTGTAAGAATTTAAAAGCTTTAAAAACAAATAACATTTACGATTGGGTAAATTTTGCGGAAAGTTAATAAATTGCAAACATAGCGAAATTAAAACTATCGTGAATATTTGCCAATCAACAGTAAATGATTTCTGTGCTATGTTGTGTTTGATTTACAGTGCCAACATAATTTTAGAGCTGTGGCTCTATAGAATTTTTTTTAAAGTAACACAATTATATTTTATTGCAACTACCAATTAACCGTAAAATGGAAGTGAAGAAACAAATTATTTGTTCCTTCATGCGTAAAGTCCGTCTAGGGTCTAGGAGATAATTGATTATGCAAAGCGAAGCCCTAAGTAAGTGCTTAAAATACCTTTAGGAATTGAAAGACGATAGAATTGTTTGATTACTAGAAACAAGTTTCAGATAGAGAGAATTATATGTTTAGATTTTCTGATTATCACAAATCTTACTGTGACGGCAAAATTTTAACTGTGTCGCACGCATAAATTTTGAATCGTTACTGTGTCAGAGAAAATTCTACTGTGTTGGGAACTGTTTCTAGACTCTCTCACTCTACTTTCCCCATACTGTGATCAAACTCTCTCACTCTACTTTTCCCATACTGTTTCTAGTCCCTCTCACTTTACTTTCCCCATACTGTTTACAGTCGAATGTCCCCATTTTATACGCAATAATGAATGTGCTTAAAATTTTATATTTACCTACGTTGCATAGGCATTTGTAATCCAGAGGCTTTACAAATTTCTCTTTACGTTACAAAAATGTTAGTACTCATACACTATTCATTCACATCATCTTTCAATATTTCACGAAAAGGCTTGATCTTCTTGCCAAGAAGAAGGTACAGTTTGGGCTTCATTGCGCTCAAAAAATTGAATGTTCTTAAAAAGTTATGATATTGGCTTTTATAAGAATTGAGTAGGTGAATATAATAAATCATTGAAAATATGGCATGAAGAGAGACCGCTCTGGAAATGTGACGTCATTAATTTGTAACATTTCTAAGTTTAATGCGGAAAAGCCTCAGAAAGACTCATTTTTGTGCCTAATTTACCTTAGAAAATAGTCTCTGCCACCGTCGCCCATTACAATTTTTTGATATATTATGTAAACTGCTTTGAAAAATCACATATCTCAACATCTTTGTGGGCGACGGTGGCAGAGTATGATTTTTGAAAGAAAATTCCACTGAAAATTGATGTCTTCTGCAACTTTTTGAGAAAATACGGGAAAATGCACGAGTTCATGACGTCACATTTACTATTTACAAACTATTTATATATTCTTACTGAATGGGATCATTGTAGTTCAGGAAGAATGAATTTTAATGTCTTATATCACTTTCATATTTTAGAAAAATATAGGGCTTAACTAGCATTGAAACTGTATCTTCTTTCTCATGAAGCAGTCATATAAAAATGTGCAACAATGTGAAATTCACAAGTAAAATTACTGACTTTTTTTTCGATGTAAATGCTGGATGTTAAAAAAATGGAGCATTGTCAGTTTATTTCTTGTGTATTACAAAGATAGTATTTCATATTTATTCACTCAATGTAACATATCACTTTAACTGTGACAGTGAAGAATGATAGAAAATCAAACTTATATTGTAATATGATCCACTATTCGTCATCACTTGAAATTGACATGTACTCTTCTTTCCTTTAGAAGCTGTAATATATGTACATCTCCTCCTTGTAGAGCACAGTGTGCAGCATGTCTTCCCGTATTATCGACATAATTTAAAATTCTGGGATAACGTGACATTATATATTGACTCATCTCGTATTTAGCATGTAAACATGCAATATGTAAAATTGTTTCATTGTTTTTTGTGGTTTCAGTTACAGAAAGACCTTTGTCTGCCAAAATCTGTAAAATGTTAACATCGCCTCCTTGAGCTGCGTAATGTGCTGCATTCCATCCATTTCCATCCACATCTTTTAGCATATTAGGATACTGCGATAGTATATATTGACACATTTCGTATTTAGCATAACCACATGCCATATGCAGTATGTTTGCAGTGTATTCTCTGGTTTCAGTTACAGGAAGGCCATTGTCTGCCAAAAGCTTTAAAATGTTAACATCGCCTGCCATTGCTGCACAATGCGCTGCACTCCATCCATTTTCTTCAACAAAATTGAGAAGATCAGGATATTGTGACAGTATATATTGACACATCTCGTATTTAGCATGAAAACATGCAATATGCAATATTGTGACATAATTATCTGATGTTTGCGATATCTTAACACCTTTGTCGATCAGAAACTGTAAAATGCGAACATCGCCTCCTTGAGCTGCACAATGTGCTGCATTCCATCCACTTGTATTCTCAGCATTTAGCAAAAAAGAATACTGTGAGAGTATATATTTACACATTTGATATTTAGCATTTTGACATGCAATATGTAGAATTGTTCCATACTGCCTTCTCCCTCCAGTTATCCGAAGATCGTTCTCTTCCAAAAGCTTGAAAATGTTAACATTGCCTCCCTTTGCTGCAAAATGTGCTGCATTCCATCCATTTTTATCCGCATCATTTAGCATATTAGGATACTGTGAGAGTATATATTGACACATTTCGTATTTAGCATGTACACATGCAATATGCAGTATGTTGATGTTGTCTGTTGCTGATATGGTCACTGGAAGACATTTGTCCTTTAAAAGCTTTAAAATTCGAACATCGCCTCCTTGAGCTGCGTAATGTGCTGCATTCCATCCATTTCCATCCACTTCTTTTAGCAGATTAGGATACAATGAGAGTATATATTCACACATCTCGTATTTAGCATCACCACATGCAATATGCAGTACTGTTGAATTGTTTCTTATGCTTTCAGTTCCAGTAAGACCTTTGTCTGTCAGAAGTTGTAAAATTCGAATATCGCCTCCTTGAGCTGCAAAATGTGCTGCATTCCTTCCAGTTTTATCGATGATGTTAAGCAAACTAGGATACTGTGAAAGTATGTATTCACACATCTCGTATTTGGCACTCAAACAGGCAATATGCAGTACTGTTAAATTGTGTTTTGTAGTTTCGCTTACAGAAAGGCCGTTGTCTACCAAAAGCTGTAAAATTCGAACATGGCCTCCTTGAGCTGCACAATGTGCTGCATTCCATCCATTTGTATCCACAACCTCTAGTATGTTAGAATATTGTGACAAAATATATTGACACAATTGGTATTTAGCGTGTAAACAGGCAATATGCAGAATTGTGTATTTGGTCTTCGTGATTGCAGTAACAGGAAAGCTTTTGTTTGCCAAAAGCTGTAAAATTCGAATATCCCCTCCTACTGCTGCACAATGTGCAGCATTCCTTTCATTTGCATCCACAACTTTCAGCATATAAGGATACTGTGAAAGTATATATTGACACATTTCGTATTTTGCATATAAACACGCAATATGCAATATTGTTTCATTGGTCTTTGTGGTTTTAGTTACAGGAAGACCTTCATCTGCCATAAGCTGCAAAATTCGGACATCGCCTCCTCGAGCTGCAAAATGTGCTTCATTCCATCCATATATATCCACAACATTTAGCAAATTAGGAAACTGTGAGAGTATGTATTGACACATTTCGTATTTAGCATGTAAACATGCAATATGCAGAATTGTTTCATTGTTTTTTGTGGTTTCAGTTACAGGAAGACCTTTCTCTGCCAAAAGCTTTAAAATTCGAACATCGCCTCCTTTTGCTGCACAATGTGGTGTATTCCATCCATTTGTAGCCAAAACCTCTATTAAATTGAGAGACTGCGAGAGTATATATTGACACACTTCGTATTGAGCATTACCACATGCAGTATGCAGTTTTCTTGCATTTTCCAATTTAGTTTCAATATCAGGGACACCCTTCACTTCAGGATATTTTGTCTTTCCACTTTGACAGGAAGAATGAGGAACTGATCCAGTATCTTTTTCAGTAGAATTGAGTCCTTGTTCGGTATTCTCATTTTTTTTATTTTCTTTAACTACAATGAGACAAAAAGAAAAGGTTAAATCAATATATTATTTAGCTTATTAATTTCAAAATATAAGCTATTGGAAATTGTTCGTGTTATGGTATGTATATGCAATAGGGCATGGTTAGAGAATGCTTGTGTTATAGTACTTAAAGGCCCTTTCACAATTGGCGCACGAGCACTTTACAACACTTTGCGATCGGAAAATTTTAGCTTCGCACGATCTCTCGCCGAGCTCTCGCATACGTTGCACGATGTTTCGCATTAGTTGCATGCGTTTTAGTGGTCGCATCAAGTCTCCTCAAAATAGTCGACCTGCACACTATTCAGACGCGACCAAATGCGATCCACATTTATCGCAATTCAACGCACGAATATTAGTACGAGCGTCTTACAACGTTTTGTGTACTCGCAAGAGTGATGCACGATTTATAAAGGTCGTAAGATGAATCGCAGCTGGAAATGCGTGCGTTGTGCGACCATGAGACTGTTGCTCAACGTGTCTCATGTAATCTTGCAACGGTTTACTATGCACGATTTCCCCGTGCTTTGCCATGAGTATATGTAAACCCTGTATAAGCATTTCTGTTTCAGACCACAATTGACCATGGATGCTGCTTCACCAATACCTCCTCGCCGTCTGCTTGGTATACTGAATCTCCGAATACAACTCCAGGTGCTCCAGCAAAGACATATGGTTGTGCAGGCGTTACTTCTTCGTCGTCTACAAAGACAAAGAAGACATAAAAGACGTTGGTGGGTTAAGCCATGGATTGAGAGGCGCATGTTATTTGGCCAGTATGAAACATTGATGAGGGAGATAGAGAGAGAAAGCCAGGGGGACTTTTTGAACTATATGAGAATGCCACCAGTTATGTTTTACGAGCTACTGCAGCGCATTACTCCAAGAATTCAGAAAAGTGAACGTTACAGACGGCCACTAGAACCTGGACTAAAGCTGGCAATTACTATCAGGTATATAGTGACAGGAAACAGCTACAAGAACCTCCAGTATTCCTTCCGTGTAGCGCACAACACCATATCAATGTTCATCCCAGAGGTGTGCCAGGCCATCATTGACGAGTATAAAGAGGAAGTGTTTGCCTTTCCAACTAACCCAGATGAGTGGCGAGAAGTGGCAAAGAAATATAGTGAAAAATGGAATTTCCACCACACATGCGGAGCCCTGGACGGAAAACATGTTGCCATAAGAAACCCACGTCCGTCTGGCACCCTCTACTACAACTACAAAGGATTTTTCAGCATCCTCCTTCTGGCCTTAGTCGACGCCGATTACAAGTTTATCTGGGCCGACGTTGGTACTCAGGGCTCCTCATCAGACGCCCAGATCTTCAACCATGGCCCACTGAGAAATGGACTGGAAAATGACACTCTTGGCCTGCCAGATCCAGAGCCCCTGCCACATGATGACAGGCCTATCCCGTACTTTTTGGTAGGAGACGACGCATTTCCCCTCAGGTCCTGGATGATGAAGCCCTACTCCAACCGCAACATGACTAACGAAGAAAGGATCTTCAATTATCGTCTGTCCAGGGCTCGTCGTGTGGTGGAGAACACCTTTGGCATCCTTGCACACCGCTGGAGATGCATGCTGGGTACGATGCAGCAGGATCCAGACCGAGCCAAGATCATCGTCATGGCTGCCATATGCCTGCACAACCTGACGAGACTCCGCTATCCTGGCTTGCAGAACAACGACCTGGATCAGGAAGATGAAGCTGGAAACAACATCCCCGGAGCATGGAGAAACGACCGAGTTCTACAAGATGTGGAAGCAGTTGGCAGAGGAAACTTGCCAAATCGGGATGGCAAGAGAATCCGAACCTACCTGAAACATTACTACAACAGCAACGTTGGGAGCTTGCCGTGGCAGCATAATATGATATAGACTGTGATATTGATCAAGTAAAGATGTAAATTTGTATATCAATAAAAAATACTTTTGATTTTCTTGAACAGTATAGATGAGATATAGTGACGTTGGCAACCGGATTATACAGTATAAGCTATTTTTTTAACCAATCAAAATGTTAATTACAACCAGAATTAAATTGTTTAAGGAATCGCTTTAATTCTTGGCCATATTATCGAGTAAAATCAGGTTTGGGTCGGTTTATGCTCTATAATTCGCTTCGAACGGATTATAAAGCGTAAACTGGCCCAAACCAGATTATACTCGATAATATGGCCAAGAATTAGAGTAATTCCTTATATAATAATTTAAAATAATTAATCAACTTTGGATGTAAAATGGTGTTGCTCTTTGAAGCGAGGGGAGGTAATAACTGATGCATAGGTCTAGCAGCCATGATGTTTGTTTATTAAAGTAAAAAGAGTAACTATTTGAAGTTAAAGGTACATTAATTGATTTGAACATATTTTATTGCTTATACTTTACAATTGGGATTGGGCAAACGTTCTAAAAACTTATTACGCCCTCTCCCTAATTACATTAATTAAATCTGGAATTTTCAATGCATTCCGAGGACTGGAAATGAGGGGATTAAATGGATAAGATCTATACCAAATCAAATTATACAAAATAATTTGCGTCCCTTTATAGAATCCAACCAATGAGAGGCGAGACTACAAACAAAATTATTTAAAAATGTGACATGTTGAATCTTTTATTAGTTACATCTTTATGCAGAAAAAAATTACAACATCATTATTAATGTTACATTCATATACAAAATCAGAATCTTCTGCTGCTGCTTAGACTACTCTTATCACTCATTCAGGGTACGGGCGGCGGCGGCCAGAACATCTGAAGGCTGTGGATAAATCTGGTTGTACATCTGGGGCTGGGGCTGAGGCTGCATCTGTGTGAGGTCTTGAGGCCATTGGGCGGGCACTGACGCTGGTCTGACCGGAACCATCTGGGGGGTCGCTGATCTGTGTGGTTGTTGCAGAGGCTGCAGTGCAAAGTGCTCCCGCTGCTCATTCTCCGCCCTGTCCTGGTACTTGCTGACGAGAGCAAACGCCTCTTTCGTGAAGTCCCGCCAGAGATGTCGAGGAAGGGGTTGGAGGGCTTGCAACATCCAGTTCACCCAAGCCTGCTTCTCGTCGCTGCTGTGACTCATTGCTGCGTCGACTTTTGCAGTCAGGTCAACCGTCTGCCTGTCAGTCCTCTCCAGCAGGTCAATGATTGCTGTATCCAAGTTCTTCTTTTTCTGCTTCTTTCTGGTGGGTGCTTGTGTAACCGAGGAGGAGGGCTCACTATCCTCGTCCTCTTCATCAGCTGGTACTTGTTCGAGCTGGGATCCCTGTGGCCGGTGCACTATGTGTCTTCTCAGGAAGCCTAAGTTTGTTTCCACCCACTTCTGCCTGGCTGTGAGGTTGCACCTTTTCTGGCCACTCTTCTTTTTCTGGACCTTGCCCAGGATGGTCCGCTGGGATCTATACCAGAGCCGGATGTCTGATACTGAAAAGAAACAAATGCCAGTTTGTTATGATTAAGAATTTAAAATATTCAAAAATAAATTAAATATATCAAAATATATCAATTAGAATGTTTAATAATATAATTTTGATTCACGCACCAGTCAAATTCATAGCTGCTGCCTTTTCTTGAATCAGGCGATCTTTTTTCTTGGTGTTTTTAAAGTCACTCCGACTTTTATCATAGAAGCAGGGGTTTTCTTCGAAAAAGTCTGCTAACTCTTGTTCCTGCTCTGGAGTTAGGTCTAAGGATTTATGCTTGTAAGGATCTTCCTCGTCCTCATCCTCACTGTACCCATCGGGTTGTAAAGGTTCAATTGGGTGGTCTGGTGGCTCTTCCCCCTCGTCGACAAGCTCAGGATGAACAGGGCTCGGCTGCTGCGGCAGGTCCTGGACCTCCTCCTCCCCCTGGGCCTTCTTTCTACGGCTTACTTTAGCCTTTTTTGTAGATTTTGTCGTCTTTTTGGGCGGCATCTCTTGCATTTGATTGATGAGGGTCAGAAACGGGTAGTATATATATATTCTTCTTCTCACCCGCACGATCAGTCGTACTATGAATCGCATGATTGCACGAGCGCTTTACGTCCAATCACATTAGTGTACGTTCAATCGTCCGATCACCTGATAACTCGCACGATACTTTAGCATTATCTTACAACACTCGCTTTCATTGTACAACAGTCGCTTATAGACGCAAGATATATCTTAAGATTTAATTCACAACGGTCGCTTTAGATCGTGCGAATTTCGTACGAATACTTTTTTTCATATGCGATTATTTCAGCAACAGTTTACGATTCTAATAAAATTTTTCGGTCGCACGAATATTTTGTCGCTTCTGCTCGTGCGCCAATTGTGAAAGGCCCTTAAGAGTACAAGGTAACAGATAGTTTGTGGTATTGAATTAAGATTACATAGTTACAAAACATTTCTATAATAGTATGCAATAAGACATGGATATGTTTTTTTTAAATAATGTAATAATTTTGATTATACGAGGGCCTTTTTAAAAAATTACGCGGACTTGTTGCACAGAAAAAATATTTGACGACATACTCAGGCAAAATGTTAAAAATAATCTAAAAGAATCTTCACTTGTATGGTTTTCAAAATTTCATATCAAAGTGTTGTAAATTGATATCAATTTTGGCTGATTTATATGGACAGATTAAGTCACGGAGCAGCAAAATCTGCGACCTAATAGGCATTATAAAAAAAGATATTAGCTGTAATTTTCTCGAAATGTTCACCAGAATTCGATCCTGTACAGCCTGAGTTACCTTATCTACTCAGCATCCATGAACTATTTTTTGTAAACTCTATAAAACAAGTAAAACATATTCTTTTTCTTTGTTTTTAAACCAACAAATGCAGGTATTTATGAGATATAGTGTGACATTGGTCATTCGCAATCATGGTCTTAATAGTCCGGATAAAGTTTTCGTCCATAATCTTCTTCCAGTCCTCCCGTACAGCCTTTTTACAGAGGTCTAACGTCAAAAATTCCAATTTGCTAACTGTAGACAAATGTCAAGAATACCCTAGTTTACTACAAAAGTCATGTTATATTATGCATATTTTTGTGATATTTTGAAATATATTTCTATGTGTATTTATTCGTTTTTATTTATTTCTTCACATCGCTTTGAGTAATAAAATCTTAAATTTGATCAACCAAAGGTTCTATTGCGCATCTGGATTGAGTTACCTGAGTAAATTTTTATTCTATGATATCAAAGTTGTAACTGAAATAGTAATGAGTTTTTCAATTTGAAATGTTTGCAGTACACATTTTTTCATAGAGTTCATTTTTTCTTTAAGTTTACTGTAGGTAAATTATCTCAGATGTTATTTTTACAATTTCTGTATTTTTGACTTATTGTATACTTTGTTTATTTTAGATCAGTGCCTTTATTTCGTGAATAAATAATGATAACATTACATCTGCCTTACTGCTCGGTTTCATCATGGTGCTGCGAGACACAACACCAAGGCATTGATTATGGAACTTATATTCCACTGATGCGTGTGTATTTTGAATTCTACTCTTCGACAGAGTGTTCGAGTTACCTGGGCTTTGTTTAGTGAAATGTATTCATCGGAACGGAAAATGTTAAACGTGAACTTAGAATCTAAAATCTGAAAATGAATTAAATAGATCTTCAAAACCGTATCCATGGATTAGAACAAGATCTTTTAGAAGAAAAACATTTTCTTAACCAAAAGTTATTGAAAACAAACACTTATTTCTAACAGTCGCAAGATTAATACATTTTCTGGTCGCCGTAAAACTGAAAATGATTTGTCAATTGATGACTGGATTGATGATCTAGAAGTAGCGTTTGCATTTCGTGAAAGAACCGATTAACAGAAATTCGGTCTTGTGTTTACGCATTTGGAAGACCAGGCCAGAGACCACTGTAGGAAAGCGGTTGACCGTAGTATATACTACGGTCATCAAAACATGTTGGCCGAGGTCTCCGGTTAGAATTTTTTAGTCAAGATTTTAAACATTTGCCAGGTTATCTGTGTTAATTCTTGCCAAATTTAAATGTACGCTAATGAGAACTTGCTATTGGTTACTATAATTTACTTGAATTAAAAGAAATAAAACTGTAGTACGACCTCAAAGTTTTTGACAATGATGACCATAATAATCACACAGATGACGACCGTAATATAATAATACAGATGACCGTATTATGTATATATATATATGTATATATAGTATATGTACAAAATCAATTGAGACGAAAATATCTTATTCAATATCAGTACTAGATGTTCAATACAGATTACACTATACAAGATCTATAAACTAATTAGTATGGAGGTCATGAAAAAGAACTGAAAGGTTTTAAATATAATTGATTTAATACTTATTGATAAGAGAAACCACGGTTGATTAAGAATGTTAAGCAACGTATTTATGAAAAATCTTGAAAAAAAAGATACACTTGTCATCGACCTTATTGTTTTATTTTCTGTATTATTATATACATTATTCATGTAAAAATAATTATGATTAATTGCGATATGAAGTTTATTTTGCATTCTTCAGAAATTATATTAATGTTGCGACCATCACTACATTGTAAGTCCTAGTCCTCCTCTGAATAAAAGACCTCGCTCTTCAAAAGTTTTGCAACTGTTACCTAAAATGACAGTGACATATCACATATCTCATGTAATAAACCGTCCTTTGTTTATAGAACTGGCCGATATCAAGCAATAAGTGATGTGCAATGTTTGCATGTTCTGATGTTTTTGATTAATGCACAAAAGTCGTACATACGACCAATTTCTTCCATTTTCCTGATAACATCAGAAAGAACACTATAAATTTCAGTGCTTTCTGTGTTAGTCTCAGTATTCTGTCCAAACTCACATTGCTGCTGACATTTACGTTTCATGAACTTCAATTTTTTAACTCTCAACATTTATATACACTGTATATCTTTAAGTTCAGATAAGTATATAAGAAAGTAAATAGATTTATATATAGTTTTTCCAGTCTCTGCATTAAGTTCTAATTTACGTATGCTAAATTTTTTGGCTTCCAAATGGTGAAATATGCTATGTACACTGAACCAGACTTCTAAGTGTTCACCTTACATTTTTGAAGTTTTAAAGAACAAATGAAAACAGTAAATGATTTCTTTAATTCTTGGTTGATGATGCTTATTTAATTTTAATGTTGCATAACATGTAAGTATCTCGTCAGAAATCGTCAGAATTTTTAGCAAAGTGTCATGGAAATGATGGACCCTCCAAATGAAAATTCACACAAAAAATCTCTATGGAGTAAGACCACCACTCACTAATTACTTCAAGACAATATTTACTGTTGGATACCATGTATCCCTAAATAGGAGATTGACCCGTGTGCTGTCACACCTACTGTATAGTTCTTTCCCAACCGTCCAAATTGTGTGAAAAGGTAGGGCTTTGACTTTTCTCATAAAATCCCAAATGTGTTTAATGGGACTCAGATCCGAGAAAGACAGTGCATTTTCACACAGATGCCTTGTAGACAAATCCTAGGGTGTGAAGCACGTAAGTGCACTGATTCAGACTACTTGGACTGATATAAGACTGTCACGAGCCCCGGTTTTTTTTTTTTTTTTTTTTTTTACATTTTCGTACGATTGAAATTGTTTGTTTTCATGTTTCGAAGATTGTTTCTGGACAATTTACCACCCTTTTACCCTTTTTGCCTTGTGTTACGCGAAATTTTGTCCTCAGACGAAGATCAAAGTCACTTCCGGTTTGTTTGAATTTTGTCAAAAACTTTCAAATTGTGTTATTTTGGTGATCGATGAAAAATGACTCACAACATATAGAAAAATGTGCTTAAACGGGTTTTGATACTGTTTGTAAATCTATAAAAATAATACCAAGTACAACTAGAGAGTCTACTATTGCTAGCAATAGCGTATGTCGTCCCGAACTGTTCCCTCTTTCCATAGCAACTATGTTAATTTCGGACAAGACTTTTATTTTATTATCACTAAAACAATACCCATTATCTAAGCTTGGACAACCATCATTTTGTACCAGTCCTTTCAGTACTTTGATTTAAAATCAATGCGCTCGCTCCGTGATCAGGTGGTCGTGAGTTCGAATATCGGCCGCGACTGATCTAGTGGGTAGCAACTGTTCCTTCGCCATGCGCTCGGCACTTTGAAGTGAAAGTTGCGGGTCCTTCGGATGAGACCTTAAAAACCGAGGCCCCGTGTCAGCGGCAGGCGTTGGCACGATAAAGATCCCTCACTGCTCAATGGCCCTGAGTGCCGAGTAAAGGTCAAAATTTGAAGCCCTTCACCGGCATACGGTGATGTCTCCATATGAGTGAAAAATTCTCGAGAGAGACGTAAAACAAGATACAATCAATCAGTCAATCAAAGTTAAAGAATTTTCACCTTCCTCTAGTTAAAATGGCAATAATCGATTATTTGAAAATTTTGAATGCGAATCGCAAAACACAGTTACTAATCACTGAAATAAAAAAGTTTCATGACGAATGTTCAAGGGACCAGAAAAAACAATTGCGGACAAAATTCGTCGCTTTGTGCAGGTTTCCATGGCATCGGTAGTAATTTTGAAACTGAATGACCACATGGCACAAGTTTCATGGAAAATTTCAGGAAGATTGTCCCAGCCATCTTCGAGAAACAGCCTGGATAACAAAAACATGCGTACAATCGCAATATGTCGTCCCCGACTTCGTCCGGGACAACATAATTTGGAAAAAATAAAAGTGAGTAAAACGTGGTAAAAAGATCGTTTCAACGACTATTCCTTGGTTCTCAATGGTCATTTTACTAATGTTTTTTGGGTTTTATTGAGACCAGTTTTTGAAATTTGATGATGATCACAAAAAGATGCAAATTAAACAAAACACGTGCCGCAAAAGTACACACTTATTGTTTATAAGCTTCGTCACGGAACATTGGTTTTCATCGGTGATACTTTATTTTCTTTCTACAGTTGTTGAGAAGACTCATTTTTTGTAATAATTTGAAAATATCATACTATTCTATCCAGCAGTTTTAAAATATATACATTTATTAAAGTGAATACTTAGACGTTTTGTTAAGTGTATGGCACGTCAAACTCACAAAAATGAGCCAAACGCAGTTTCACAATCGATATTTATAGACTGTAAACTATAGTTTTCATCTATAAAACTATTATGATAATTTTAATGGTTGTTAACTATAGTTTACGAATGGTAATCTAAGTTTATCTGTCTTTAATAGAGCGTTTACATTAGATTTTGTTGATAAACATATATTCACGTTTGTAAACTATAATCTACAATCGTAAACTATAGGTAAGAGTTGTTAATCATAGTTTCTCAAATCGTGAAACTATATTTATCATATCGTTAACTGTAGTTAAGAATTGTAAACCATACTTTATAAATGATGAAACTGTATTGATCAGATAATCTATGTTTTGGAATCGCAAATGATTGCTATCAGTGTTAAGAAGAGTTAACGGTTGTGAAACATAGAAAATCACATTAATTATGGATTACAGATGTAAAATATAGATTAACGCTGTTTACTATAGTTTACAGTCCGTAAACTATAGTTTACAAGCGATAAACCTAGTTTATTGACTGTGAAAGTATGTTTAGCTTATTTTTTGTAAATTTGGCGTGCAATAGCTATGGTTCAAAATTACTGTGGTTTCATCAATATTCGTTGAGCACCAATTTTCGTGGATTTCGTTGTTGAGCAGATCCACGAATTCAAATGTTCATTGAAGTACGAAATATGACATTCATTTGTATAGGAAATGCTTTTGTCCACGAAATTACGTATCCTCGAAACTGTCTGTTTTACAAATTCCACGAAAATTGATGCCAACCAAAATTGATGAAACCACAATACATTAAAATCTTTGTCTTTTTTAAAACAAAAAAAACATGATATGTCTGCCTCTAGACCAGAAAAGAAAACACTTATCCTACTTCATTGGGGAAAATCTATATTACGGTCATTTTTTTATATTGTGTTACGGTTATCATTGTCAAAACTTTGAGGTCGTACTCCAGCTTTATTTCTTTTAATTCAAGTAAGTTTTAATGACCAAAAGCAAGTTCTCATTAACGTACATTTAAATTTAGCAAGAATTAACACAGATAATCTGGCAAATGTTTAAAATCTTGACTGAAAAATTCCAACCGGTGACCTCGGCTGACATGTTTTGATGACCTTAGTATACTACGGGCCGCTTTCCTACAGTGTATTCAGCAATGGTTAATGTACGAGTAGCGCTCCATTTCTTAAAAGAAATGGTGCCGACAGCTTCGATAGCTCAGTGAAATGAGTACCCGACTACTACGCGGAGGGTACCGGTTTCCAGTCTTACCATGTGCATTAACATTTTCTTAATGTGAGAATCATCTCTTAAATTTTCTAAAACTCTTCTCAAATTTTTTTAAGTTCTTTCCTCGGTAGAGGCACGGAAAGGTGAATAAGAAGATGAGAAATTCCGTTATCTATGAAATTTGCAACTCTCCATTCCTTAATTAAAAGTAATGGACCGCTCAAACAAAAGAATGATGTCACAGGTGGATTTTGCTTGAAGAAGAAACAGCTTAACACCATTCAAATACGCAGTCAAAGCTTCCGGACAGTAAACCGGCCGAAAAGATCAGCGATCGGCCAAATTTAAATGTCCTAACACCGGAATCGTCTACAGCGGATCCAAGCGCAACAAAAGCAGAACGACGCACTAACCAGCCTGATGAAAGATCGCAAAGTCAGTGAAAATTCTACGGAACGCCGTTATAGCAACCGTTCTCAGTGTTACAAGTGTGGAAAGCTGTGCCATATACAGAGATTTTGTCGAGTAAAAGTAAATAACCAGAATAATGCTGAAAACTTTAATATCTATTGACAAGAGTCCGACAATAGATGACGGTCAACAGGACTCATCGTTTATGCAACGCTTTATAGGGAAGTGTCCTGTGATGGATATTAGTGTGTTAAATGTGAAAGTCCCGTGCTTAGTCGACACAGGTTCCATGGTTTCAACATTGACAGAAAGCTTTTACAAACAATTTATTTAACCTTTAGGAACAACCATCATACGAAACAACCTAATTCGACTCAAAGCTGCAAATGGACTAACCATCCCATATATAGGATACATAGAACTTGATATCCAATACCTAGGAAAAACTATTCCTCAACGTGGTTTTCTTATAGTCAAAGACTCCGTAGATAGTGAAACGAGGAAGCGCAAAGAAGCTCTACCAGGTCTCATCGGTATGAATATTCTCAGTGTTTGCAAGGATATCTTATCTTCTTGTAACATTCCAACAAGTGCACATTTACAGGAAGTTTTTACTGAAAGCACCGTGTTCGATCATAGGATTGTTAGTGGATTTGCAAGAGTGAGCGGGTCAATTCCTATTCGTATACCAGCAAATACTGCCATTGTTATAGAGTGCACTGGACCGCATATTGACAGTGTTGTTATTGTTAATCCTTTGATTAATGGATCACATCTACACGGAAATTTCCGAACTGTAGATACGTGTGTGACCATCAACAATGGGGAATTATGGGTTCGTGTAGCCAATATCGGAGATGAGGACATTTCAGTTAAACCACGTACAAGGATAGGAACTGTATCTAGAAGTGAAGTTGATACCAACAGATCAAATATTGGATTTAATCGAGTCGGCAGTGTTGAAGAAAAATTTTTCAGAATTGTGACGTCTCAGAGGTTACGACCCTTGATGATAAATTCACGTTACCTGAGGACATTTACCATCTTGACTGTAGCAAAGAAGAAAAAGTGTTAATAACTTCACTTTTCCAGAAATTTAGTGAAATTTTCTCCAAGAATGATGATGAGATCGGAAGTACAGATACTTTTCAACATCGCATTCGTCTCACTGATGATAAACCGGTTTCTCAACAGCACCGCCGTAATCCACCATCTCAGTTTGAGGAAGTGAAACAGGACATACTACAAATGACACAACTGCATGTAATAGTAAGTTTGTTTGTATGTAGTATACAGCTATGTAGCTGTTTGAAATAGCAAATAATTTAATTTTGTGGTATTTTGAAGACCTAATATTATGTGTGACGTCATTAGGTCCCGCCTCCTAACTTTAACCATAGTATAATTGGATAATAGTGTAATTAGGGACGCAGCTAGTTATGGTAAAAGTAAGGAGGCGGGACCTAATGACGTCACACATAATATTAGGTCTTCAAAATACCACAAAATTAAATTATTTGCTATTTCAAACAGCTACATAGCTGTATACTACATACAAACAAACTTACTATTACATGCAGTTGTGTCATTTGTTAAATCCCACAAAACAGTATTTAAAATTTGCATCGATCGCAATGCACCTGTCAATGTGACGACATCTCGCAACAATGACGCAGTTTGTACACGGTGAGAGGCTGATCCACATTTTGTACAATGAAAAATGTCTTTTGTTCTCAAATAAAATATTTTTTGTAATTAAATAAAAGGCTGTTTACTTTGATGCGATGTCTATTTTAGTATTTTATTTACAAACTGTCCGTACATTCTCCAGACAAGTGATACTGTCGTGTGTTTCTGTGCAGATTCACTGAAATATAATGGAAGGGCCCTAATTGATTTATTGCAAGGGTATACCCTCGGTGTATCTTGTCAAGTTTTTACACAAAAAGCATCAAGATATTTGAAAAAAGCTGCGAACCTCACGAAATCTTGCAAATAAATTAATTATAGCTAAATTTAATGTAGTTTACCAGCAAAATATTTAACCTGCCGTCGAACAAATTAAATTTTAGAAGATAAAAAGGAAATCTATATAGGTTTGCAGCACTTTTCACAAACTACTTACAGTGCTGAAAAGGATTATAAATTAAACTTAGATTTGTAACTTGGTTATGTCCTTGCAATATTGGAAGTGTAAATTTTTCAAACCATCTGTGCAATATCTTGGACATAATGTAAGTCAAGACGGCATCAATACCGATAATGAGATAAAATGCACAGTTGACTGGAAAAAACCTGAAAATGCGAAAAAATGAAACTGTTCTAGGATTTGCGGGCTACTATCGCCGTTTTATTAGATATTTCTCACAGATTGCAGAGTCGTTGCTTGAAATTGCCAAACTTAATATAAATCATTCAAAGACAAAATTTGGTGATAATTGAACTAAAAGTTGTCAGGATTCCTATGAACAGCTGAAAATACATTTATCTAGTGCTCCTTTACTTGGATACGCTGACTTCACATTACCATTTATTGTCGAAACTGATGCAAGTGTGTATGGAGTAGGAGCCGTTATTTCTCAAGTGCAGAATGGACGTACTGTCGTTATTGCATATGTCAGCAGAACTCTTCGGCCTAATGAACGTTCCGCAAAGACCATGAGTAGCCTGAAGCTTGAACTTTTAGCACTAAAATGGAGTTTGACGGAGAAATTCAGAGACTATCTTCCAGGAAACACGTTTGTGATGTTGACAGACAACAACCTGTTGAAATACCTTTCGTCAGCTAAACTTGGTGCTTATGAGCAGAAATGGGCTTCCCAACTAGCAGATTTTGATTTCGAGATAAAATACCGACCGGGAAAACAAAATAGCAACAAATACGCATTGTCAAGACTTCACATGAAAAGTGTTGATGTTCTCAGTGAATGCATTTATGGATCTATTGTTCCTTTAAACTTGGATATAAAAACTGCGCATTCGTCAGTGTTATTCATTGAATCAGCTACTGTCACTCATGTAGTGACATTTCCTGGATATTAAAAGGATGAGACTAGTGATTTACAAAGAAAAGACGTAGTGATTTCAAAGTGTATGAATTTCCTGGATCCAAACACTGTTCCTAAACCATGTTTTTCGAGGAAACAGAACAAGAAAGTGTAAGTTTTGTTACGGCAATTAAAATTCTTGAGTATTTTTGATGGTGTTATTCTCCGTCAGGAAGATTAAAGATCCAAAATTAGTAGATCTCACGCAGATTATGCTTCCGGACTGTATGAAAGACTTAGTGTTAGAGTGTCCTCATGATCAGAATGGTCATCAAGGTATAGAAAGAACATTCAATATGATTTTACAGCGTTGTTATTGACCAAAAATGTTTCTGGACATTAATAAATACTGTACAAATGTGACCGTTGTGCAATTTCTAAGATTCAACCGCTCAAAGTGTATACCAGTATGAGACACCTCACAGCATTAGAAACACTAGAGTGTTTAGCGATAAGTTTTCTGTTTTGGAAAAGTGCAAGGATTTGAAAATGTGTTAGTGATCACATATGTTTTCTCAAAGTGGACTATAGCCGTTCCAACACGCGATCAGACAGCCCAAACGGTAGCCAAAGTGTTAGTAAATGAGTTTTTCTTTAGATTTGGTGGTTGTAAACGTATACATTCAGACCAGGGAAAATGTTTTGAGGCGGAAATTATTCAGCAACTGGGTACCCATTATCGTATTAAAAAGACAAGAACGACTGCGAATCACCCTCAAGGAATCTGACAATGCGAACTCTTCAACAGAACGCTATGCGACTTACTTCGATCTCTACCCCTAGCGAGGAAGCGGAAGTGGAAGGAATACACCAAGAAACTTGTTTTTTCGTACAATCTGACACTGCATTAATCACCTGGATATTCACCTTATTACCTGATGTACGGACGCGACCCATACCTAACGAAAGATTTCTTATTAGGACGAAACACTTATACTCCAGCCGACAATAACAGTCTGTACCGATAGATTAAACTTCATTCGGATAAGTTACAATTCGCGTACAACAAAGCAAAGGCAAAAATTCAAGTAACGAGGATGACCGGAAACAGAGACATGATGCACCAAAAGTTAATGATGAGTTGCAGATCGGTGACCATGCGTACGTAAGAAACGGGGCGATCAAAGGACGCAATTAAATACAAAACAAGTGGAGACCAGAAGTGTTCACCATTGTTGAAAAACCGTATCAATCCGTTTACAGTGTGCGTTTGGAAACGACGATTCTAAGATCAGAAACGTGAACAGACAGGAGTTGCAACCAATTTTTCTGTGATTGTGGTTGTGAATATTTGCGATAAAAAAGTTATCTCTTTTTCTGTGAAATGGGGGAATTCATTTATTGATATCTACATATATGTATTTATTATTATATGATTTGATATTATTACAATATTAGGATAGATGAACAATTTTCCAGGGGAGTATGTGATATTATGAAATCTATTTCAATAATATGTATTTATTCGTTTTTATTTATTTTTTCATATCGTTTTGAGAAATAAAATCTTAGAATTTGATTAACAAAAAGTTCTATTGCGCATCTGGATCGAGTTTCCTGAGTAAAGTTTTACTCAGTGATTTCATTTGTTTTTTCATTTGATTGGATAATATATACATATTTATAATACATTATATGTATAAATTTACTGTGCTTTACCAGTAATACGTTTTCAAGAAAGAAGTTAAATTTATAATCAAGTTTTCATCATAAGCATGTTATAGTATGTAACTTATATATTTGATTATGTGTTTTCTTACCATTTACAGATTCGATTCACGTAATTATTTTGATTACGCCCTTTTTGCTTTATTGTATTTTTGCATTCAAAGTTGTAACTGAAATAGCAATGCGTCTGTATTATTTCAATTTCAATTGTTTACAGTATACAATTTATCATATAGTTCTTTTTTTTAAACGTTTACTGTAGGTAATTTATCTCATATGTTATTTTCACAATTTCTGTAATTTTGACTTATTGTATACTTTGTTTATTTTGAATCAATGCCTTTATTCCGTTAAATAAATGATGAAAACATAACATCTGCTTATTGTTACATTTTTGATCTTTGCGGCAATTATTAAACATAATTTAACAGAAGTGTTATGCTCCGTCAATTCAGGAGACGTCATCTTCGCGGTCGTTTTCACGGGAATTGCATTGGAGAAAGATCTATTTATTCTGTAAGTACTTCAAAAATCTCGTCAGAAATTTAAATACATAAAAATATAAAGATTCATTTGAGAAAATTGTCGAAAAATATCGCGGATTATGAAAACTAATGAGTTAAATTTTGAATTTCGCATGTTTTTGTTTCAAATGTTTTGTCGTCCTCCGTACCTCCGTATCAATGATATAAAAACAGCGATAGTTTTAGGAAAAAAATTAAAATCCATAAAAATTGCCTTAAATAAATTGGAATCTTAAAGATAAATCATGTTTCTGTGAAATTTCATAACTATATGGCGTCTGTCAGTATAAATAATAGCAGAGTTTGCGTGATTTTTGAACGGCCCTCGTAGATCCGATCATGCTTTTTCTATTCATCTTGATATGCAGGACAAAATTTTATATGAATAAAATTAGAATCGAATTGCATCTCCTACCATATTTTACTACCAAGAGAGTAAGACAAGATATTGTGAAGGAAAGATGCATTTATATTCATGTGACTAAATTCTAATACATTTGCTAATCTACCAATTTAAAGGTATATACAAAAAATCCGTGTCTTGTTAATCTGACGCTTGCAGAGTTATGAGTTTTTGAAACTCTAGGTTATTTCCTATTTTGATTCTTTTAAAACAATAGTTTTCCACATTTAAAGAACTTTGTAATCTGTATTGTACATGCTACATCCTTATTATCACATAAATCTTTTAAACGACTTAATAATATTTAATACATAATTATGTTCCCCAAACGAAGTTTGGGAACATATTGTTTTTACTTTTTCTGAATTTTTTCTTTGTTCTCCGGTACTTTTTTGTCCGCGAGTGTTCTCGTAAACTACTCATCCGATCTAGGTGAAACCTTTTTAGGGTCACTAGGTATGTTATGTAGATGTGCGGAACGAAGGTCATTTTGCGCGCACGTGCGTGCAGGTGCGCGCACGTGTAACACGTGAAATGATCAACATAATAGATTTAGCCGTAACTTTTTAGATATTGGATGAAATGCTTTGAAACTCATAATATAAGGATATAATAGTAGTATAGACATGATGACATGGTCAAAATAGCAAGATCTCACGCGCATGCAGGTGCCCTTCGCTGAATTGGCTGAAACTTAAAGTCTAAATATCTATTTTGTTTTCTGACAAAATCCTTTGAAATTTTGAACATAGTCTTACATTATGAAGATCTACAGCATGATATATAAGAATAATCATGAACGCACGCACATGCACGTGTGCTGCAATCTGATTGGCTAAAACTTTAAATGCCTACAACTTTCTTGGTTCTCAATAATACAGGGTGAAATTTCAAATATGAATAGATATAATGATTGCCTACATTATACTACTATCAAAAGTAAATACATGGACGTGCATGCACATGCGACCGCACACAATGTATTAAAAGACAGTATACTTGAGTGTTTGATGTTCATGCAGAATTAAGAACTTCTAAATGTCAAGACATGTAACATACTGAAGCATGCAGATCTTTTTACCCTTGACCTTGAAACTTAGGTCAAGGTCACTGGTAACCTGAATAAAATGTTGATATTAATTATTTACCAAAATCACCTTGACCTATGAACTTGAAATCGACCTTAACCTTTGTCCTTGACCCAAGGGTAAAAAGAAACATGAAGTACATGTACATGTATCTAGAAACACCTTTCAGAGTTTATTTCGGTTGACAGGTTAGAAGTTAAAGAGGTGGTGGTTTTTAATGACCTTGACCTTTCATCCAAATTTCACAATCAATCTTAAGTTCTTGGAATAAGATAAAAGATTCAACTCCAACGTTAAATAGGTTAAGAATAAAAATACCCCCCACCCACCCCCACCCCCCATCCCCCCACACACACACACACAAACAAATCAAATTAATGGCAACGTAGAGAATCACTGTTAAACTCAAATAACACCTCGGACCCACATAAAATTTCAGGAAAACTGCAGAAAAGAGCTCGAGGAAAGTGCATTAAAATATTTCATTTGAGTTTCCAAAGTATATAGAAATTATTAATTTATACAGAAAAAATTACAAATCCTGTCGTGTTTAAAATTAAAGTGCAGATGACCAAAGTTGGCATATAAGCCTTTTATAGCCTATTTATTCAGATGTCGTTAATAGCATTCGATTCTACTGATTTGAAATAATATTTTAATACCAAGCATCCTTTGTTTAATTTACCTTTGAAATTTATTTGAATTTTTTTTTAGAATTACGCAATCCCCAGAAATAGCGATTTTAGGTATATTAAAAAATCAATATACATGTACGCTCCTTCGTAAAATAATCAGATATTTGCATTCATGAAAAAAATATTAATAAGAAGGTGTTAAACAATATAGGTCACATTAGCTGACACGAATGTCTTTTTAAACATCTCTTGTAAAACCCAGAGAGTAGCCCCCTATGCATTGGAAAAAATGAATAGTTCCGGTCAAAAAACCTTTATATATTTATTTAAAAAGTATATAAAATTTACCAGGCACAGGTATCAGAGTTGTCAAAATGGCCTGAGAGGAAATATTAAAAAAATTCTGAACAGAAAGGAAAATCCCTTTTCCATGTATGCAACTACTATTGACTAAGTTCATTTTGATTGGTTAGGTATTGGTGTGATACCCTTAGTCGACTTTAACCCTGCCTTGTCGTCGGAATAAAACCAACTTTGAGCCCGAGGTTTAAATAAGTAGAGAAATAAAATGTGAATCGATATATTAAAAATATGACATATGCTTGAGAAATGGTAAATTTATGTATGTATTTTTTTTCTTTGATTCGCGGGATAGAAAGATATGTTAATCGCTTAATCAACATGCCATAATCATCTTGCATATGCATGTACATGTACGTGTGCGCGCATGCAAAACGTTAAACAATATATCGTTGATAGTTGATATCATTGTAACTTTTATATTCTTAAATGAAATCTTGGGATACTTAGCATATTTATAAAAGGTCTTAGAAGAATAAGGCACGATAAGGGACATGGGGAGCGTTTGGGGAACATCTGTAACGGTCCCCGTTACAATTAGCACTAGTTCTATAATACGATAAATCCAATTCAAAATTTCTATAAGAAATTATATAACATTAAATTCATAAAAATAAATCTAAAGCTACATTCATCCAATTTTGCCTTTCTAAAAGGCTGTGAATGCAATAAATCTCTTGAGATTGATGATAAAACTTGTGCAGCAAGGCATTTGAAAACTATTCTATGAAAAAGTGTCTTTAAAGGTTGTCATATTAGACAGGGAGTACGGAAGCCGAATAGTTCAAACCAAAAATAAATAAAGAATAAAGAAATTATGAAAATAAAGAAAAACAAAATTATTAAATAAAGAAAAGCGAAATTCATAGATAAAGAAAAACGAAATTAATATATAAAGAAAAACGAAATTAATATATAGAGAAAACGAAATTATTTAATAAAGAAAAAAGAAATAATTAAATAAGGAGAAACGAAATTATTAACTAAAGAAAAACGAAATAATTAAATAAAGAAAAACGAAATTATTTAATAAATAATAGCTTCGTATTTCTTTATATAATAATCACGTTTTTCTTATATTTTAATTTCGTTTCTCTTTATTTAATAATTTCATTTCTATTTACAGTAAAACTCGGTTATAGCGAAGTCGTGGGGACATGCGAATTTAATTCGCTATATCCGTAATTCGTTTTATTCGTGTATGCGAATTTAATTCGCTATATCCGTAATTCGTTATATCCGTGTAAAGAATTCGTATAACCATACATAACCAATTCGCAATATGCATGTTTTCCTTCAAGTGTTACCACCAAATATGTTACAGAAGCAAAAATTACAAAAAATACCTTAGAAAACTAAGGTTTGTTATGAATTGAATTTTATATACAAAAGCTAAAAGAAAATAAAATCAGTTCAATCTATTAAATTTTAAAATCTTTCGTTATAAAAGATGTAAATTTCATTATATTGAATCTTAAGGGACTTAAGGGACTCAAAATCAGTTCGCTATATCCGTAAATTCGTTAAATCAGAGTTCTTTATAACCGTAAAATTTTACAATGATTTGTTAAGAATTTTGCTGGGGACCTAGAATAACTTCGCTATATCCGTGAATTCGTTATATCCGTGTTCGTACTAAACGAGTTTTACTGTATTTAATAATTTCGATTTATACTTGTAATCAATTCGTTTTTCTTTATATATCAATTTCGTGTTTCAAGTAGAAAACTGAAACTAAAATACAAAATTTATAGATGTGTTTGTTAAGGGCCTGAACCCATGAATCATTCCATTAAGGACAAATGATACAAACAAACTTTTATCAAAGAATTTGAAAATAACTACCTAGGTCATGTTTAAATTGGTAAAATGAATAACTTTCACCGCGTAGTTTTTAATTTTTTATTCAAACCAAAAAATGGAATTTGAAGTGAAACATAAATATTTGTATAGATTTATAAGGATGGTTTCAGAAGGACAGACTTTCGAGCATCACAGAAGGTTTACAATCTCTTTATAATCTAGAAATTTATTATTTGCTTCATTTGCAATGCAACTAGGCCAAAAAATATATACCAATCCAGACATCTATTTTTTGTTTGTATCATCTGTCCTTAAGCGCGCATGTTATAAAGCATCACTTCGTAACTATTTACGCCTTACATCGACATTACAAATGTGTGGTGGAAATGAATTAAAGAAGATATAAATATCAAATTAACAAACGTAGAAAAAAATTGTGCACACAGCCTAAAATTCCCATTTCCGTAAACAATTCATAGTATAAGCTGTCCAATTTTGTTTACGGGAATTTGTTGCTGTGTCATATCCCCACATCATTGTTGAGGTCCTTAAGCCTGGACTTAGCGAAGATAACTGTTTCTGTTTGCAAAAATTGATGACTACCCAATAAAGCTCATGAATCGCGAGGTCAATACCTTGAGTATCGTATTACTGAATTTCCCCGAACTTAACCAAGCGTCCCTTTATGTGTACCCATTAATCTAAGGTTTTTAAAACTATAAAGAGAAAAATAATTTTATTACTTTGTGGAATTTGTTTTGTGCAAGTGTGCACATTGTTTATTTATTTAATAATTTCGTTTTTATTTATCCTTGTTTAACAATTTTCCGTAAGGAAGAGTTGAAAAAAGATTCTGGTTTTAAATCCATTTTCATTATAGTAATAAATATTACATTTGTGCTCCAAATAAAATTAAAAATAGATATGAAAGTTTGTTAGCAAATAAGAAACGTTCGCAGCTCATAATTAAGTCTAAAATTTTAAGTGTTTTTTCTCTGGGGGGAGGGGGTGTTCTGTACATTAATGTCCTAGTTAACTATAATACCCGGTATGTGCCGTTTTATTTCTCTGAATGAAAATTAATCAAAATTGGTATTAAAAATCTTAAAGAGATCGAAATCCATATCTCATTGACAGGCAAAATTATTATAAACGCAATTAGCGTATAATTATTTAGATTAGGGAAACTTTTCGCATGCAAATGATTTGAAAATCTTTGAGAATGTTTCATAACGTTAAAAGTTTGAAATGAGGGTCTGCAAGCTGTCCAGACACATTCCAGTAGGCAATAACGAAAACGATTTCCATATCATACAAACCGATTTATAAATGTTAAAACACTTGCCTTTTGTTTCTAATTGCTCGGACGTTAACGTGTTTGATATTCCCATTTGGCTACATCCCTGTGATTTCGAACGTTTCTTGTCATCGTTTCTGTTATCTTCTGCAATTTTTCTTTTAACTGCCATTCCACATTCATCTGAAAGAATTTTTGTCACAATTTTTAAATCTTAAAAGTGGGATATTTTCATTGCAACTCAACTTCTGTTTTAGAGTAGTACTAGTAATTGAAGGTATATATGAATTTATCATTCTTATAAACTAAATAAATGCTGTAAAATGAGAAAATATGGCGTATATGTATTTTAGCGCAAAAGCAAATGGGAATGCATTAGCGCAAATAAATTTTAGCGCTTACACTTGTAATTAAAATATATAATGTGTATTGTTTTTTTATCAATGCCCGTATTTAACTTTTTGGTTATTTAACCACGGAACCACAATAGCACACCCATATATATAAGTATACATTCGTCAACATTACCTTGATGTTTCAAGCAATGGACATGGCACAATTTCAAATTTTATTTTAATTTTTTAAAAAAAGGAGTATTCACGCAGTTCTTTCATATCAAAAGGATATATACATCGATGGAAAGTTACTTGCATAAACGGTAATCTTAATAAGGTATGTATGCAGCTCAATCACCATGCTTGATTGCATTGTTTACCTCGAGGCGACAGATGATTGACACACCGAGAACCCAAACTTTGAGGGTGCCAATGATAATTATCGGGTAACAACTAACAATAGTTTAATTATCATTATTATTATTTTATTAATTTATAAAGCGCAAAATCACATATAGTTTCTATGCGCTGTACAATGGTTTTGCTAACATTTAATAACAATATATCAATAAAAATCTATAAATATGTTATAGAAAGTAAATAATCGATAAAACAAAGAAGGACCTTAAATAAAACATGGAAGTAAAATGAAATTGGTTAACATAGACGAGGCAAAATAAAATGAAAATAAAAACTGTTATGTACACAGGAAAGTACTGAAGTTGAGTTTAGGAGAGTTTACATATGGAGTCCTAGATGTTATGCTGGAATTTTACATTCATAGGTTATATTCACGCTTGAACAAGGGTGTTTTTAGGTTCTTGCGGAATGCTCCATGTGCTTTAAGCTCCCGTAGTTCTAAAGGCAGGTCGTTCCACAGTTGTGCGCCTAATGTGCTTATGGATCTTGCACCATATTTGTTTCATAATTTCTTCGTTATTACTTTCCATTTGTCAGAGGATGATCTTAAAGTCCTTTGTGGCTGATAAGTAGGGCATAACTCTTTCATGCATGGTGATGCTGAGGAGAAGTGTAGAGACTTGTGCATAGTAGTCAGCACTTTAAACACAACACGTTGTTTTACAGGCAGCCAGTGCAGTTGTTGAAGTACTGGCGTAATATGTTGTCTGTAGCATGTTTTTGTGAGACAACGCGCAGCATTGTTCTGAGCCACTTGTAATCGGTGCATGGTTCGGTCGGTTATGCCAAGCAGAAGGGCATTGTGATAGTCGAGATGGGATACGACGTTTGCATTGATGACCTTCGCACACGCTTCCTGGGTGAGATGTTGTTTCACCTTGGAGATTCTCCTAACGTTGAAATATATCTTTTTTACCATGGAGTTGACTTGTGTTTCCATTGATAAGGTGGCATCCAGGGTAGCACCGAGGTAGCACCGAGGTAGCACCGAGGTTTTTAACAGTAGATTGAGATCATCCAGGTTCGGACACTCGCTATGCACTCCTCCATAACCTTGACTTGTTCCGAACGCCTGACATTGTTTTTTACACTCAGACGGTTGTACAATTGAGTGTAGTTTGCAAATCCATGACGGCTAATGCCATACTGATTGATGACTCTCCTGAGTGGTAGAAGGTACACCAGGAAGAGGAGGGGACCGAGAACAGACCCTTGTGGCACTCCAGTGGACAATGGCACATCTGAGGACACACTGTTGTTGATCTTTACTGCTTGAGTGCGGCTACTCAGGTAAGACTGTACCCAACGGAGTGCTGTGTCCGTCAGTCCAACTACCACATGTAGTCTCTCTAGTAAGAAGGTGTGATCAATGGTGTCAAATGCAGCACTCAGGTCAAGAAGGACCAGGAGCATGGCATCACCTTCATCCAGTACTGCTTCTACGTCTGCTTTTATTCGTAGGATGACTGTTTCAGTGCTGGTACCGGTCTTGTAAGCTGACTGCAGGTCATCATGAAGACCGTTTCTGGTAAGATGACCATTAAGATGTTGTGCAACAACACGTTCGATGACCTTGCTGATGAAAGAAATATTTGAAACTGGTCTATAGTTAGTGAAGATATTCATATCCAGTCCTGGCTTTTTAAGACGTGGAGTAACTAGTGCACGTTTCAGCTTATTTGGAAAGACCCCGATTGAAAGTGATGTATTTACCAGCTCAGTAATGGTCTGCAGCACCACAGAGAGAACAGTAGTGTTCTTTAAGAGCGCAGTGGGGATGACATCCAGTGAGCAGGTCTTATTTGCGCAAATATTGATGACCTTGTTTACTTCTTCACCTTTACTTCTAGACCTTGAAGCAGCCAAGCTGAGGCACTGGTTTATCCAGGTCTGAAGAAGCTGTATTGTCATGGAGATCTGTGTCATCAAGACCTTGCCGGATCTTCTGAACTTTCTTGTGGAAAAACTTAACAAAATCTTCGGCAAGGGTCTGGTCATTAGTAGCCGGTGGTAGAAGAGTTCCTGCATTATAATTCATTAGACTACTAATGAATCTAAAAGTCTCTTTATTGTCTGCTGTGGCGAGCTTTTCCTGATAATAACTGGATTTGGCGGAGTTGATCATGTGCACCACAGCTCGGGACTGTTCTGTAAGCATCTGTCTATGGACCTCTAGGCCTGAGCTCATGGCTTTGCGCTCCAACTGTCTTCTCCGTTTTCTTGCTTCATGGATTGAGTCATTGTACCATGGTTTCAGAGAGTCTCCTTTGATGGTGATGGTTTGTTTGGGTGCTATGCTGTCCAGGACCACTTCCACTTTGGAGTCTATAGCTGACAGCAGATCATTGACATTGCTCTCTTCTTTGATGGAATTCAGTGATTCTGCTAGTTCTTGTGCTAGTGTTTCCACAGGGATGCGCTTCAATGGCCTAGTTAGCCGACTTTTGTTTGCTAGGTGTAATGGACAAGTGTTAAGTTGGCAAATAACCGCATAGTGATCTGAGATCCCTATATCAGTTACAGTGATAGACTTTACAAGTGGGAATGTTGGGTCGTCCCTTGTGAACACCAAGTCCAGAGTGTGTCCGGCTGCATGGGTAGCAACGTTAACATGTTGTTTTAGGACAAGTCCAGCCACTAAATTATAATTTGGCTGAACTTTTTCTACTAATCCTACCATGTACAGTGCTGGTATGAATATAAAAAAGCCAACGACCTTTCGACATTACTTAGTCGGGCGTTCTGGATTATATGTTCTTTTGTGAAAGCTTTATACATTAATGCAGAAATAATATTTAGAAATCAATTAAATTTAAGCGTCCATTGGGTCTTACACCAAAGGCGCTAAAATTAGTAGTACGCCAAATATTCTTTTTTACAGTAACACAAAAGCGTTTGAGACTGTAGAAGTCCTTTCAATTTGCAAAATACATGTATTTAAAATATTTATGACTAAATTCATTAGAGAACTGGACTACCACGCTATAATGACTCACTTTGGCCTATTTTAGGCGGACGCGTCTTTCACAATTGTTTTGAATACAATAAATGAGTTAAGCCACATAAAAGATGTTATTGAAACTAATTTAGGGCATATAACTCGCTATACTTAGGCTGGTTATCCCGTATTTGTAACAAGGATCTGGAGTGACTTTGCCACCAATAACTATTCGCACTGAGTTGTTGCGACCCTGTTTCCTGTTTCCCTTGAGTATATTCGCCCCTAACATACAGATGTTTAAGTGATCAAAAGTGTTGATCAGAAATTTTTAGATTAAAATAATTGATGAGCACTCTAATGAAATTCAGTAATAAGTTGCCCATCAATTCCGTTGTTAGGATAAAATGTGTCTCTCTCTTATTTTAACTTTTAAAAAATCAGATTTCAAATAAAAATCCAATTGATCGGCCATGGTTTTCTCTTATCATATGCGCATTTTCCAGATGTGTTGATGTGTTTAATTTAATGCATGTCAAGGTGTGAAGTCAGGGCAGGAGATCACTTTTCTCTTGAACGCACACAACCATCTGGCCAAGTAACACGCTTCAGGCGGTTAGAGGATAGGAGATAACACGAGAAAACATTATTTGTCTGCATTGATTACACAAGATTAAGCCAATGACAAAGATGGATTTACGTGTAAATTATTGTAAAGTAGAGAAAAGGGGATATGTATCATTACCGCAACAGTTTCAAAGTGTGCATTACCGCTTCATGCACATTGCCGCTACAAAGACGTAATTTATGTGGCTAAACTTATTTATTGTACTTAAGAACCCTCTCTACATTGCACACTAAAGAGTTCTGATTCTAAGGTAGTTTTTACAGTTAGAGTGATCTGCCCTTAGATATAAATTCTAAAAAATAGAAATTTACAAAATACATGTATTACTTAATTTGTAATGAATTCAAATATTCTTAACATTTTAAAAGGCCAGGATAAATTAACTGAACGTGTTATTTACAAGACATGTATTTTCTAAACTGAAGTATTTAAAAGTGATTTCTATTCACTGATACTGTGTTGTCTTGGAACATTTTCCCCGTGGGTAAATGTGAATGCCACACACCATACAGTGAAAATTAAATAAATAAGCTCAGTATTAACTCCTTTATACAACATAATTTTTTCAATGTCCAAAAAAAATTTGCTCTTGTGTAGAGAGGGTCTTTAAATGTATAAATATATGAAGTTGTTATTTTTATGATTTTTTCCTTGACTTGTTACCATAACCTGTAGGTGATTAATATAATTACACATGAAACTTAAAATTAAAATAATTTGATATTAAAGATTCAGTTATTCTATTCATATTTTTATATACTACGAAAAAAATGTTTTAACAAACCATTAGAGACTAAAGAAGTCTTAGTAGATCTACATTCCAATACACCCACTGTGGGTACCGTTGAACGATTTTTGATGTCGTCATAAACATTCTATTAAAACCAAAAGGAAAAAATAATATATAAAATACATTTTAAGAATAATTTTTCAAGTAAATTTTGGAAATTCAACTGTTTATAATAAAGCCTATGAATATTTCGATTTAAGTGAAAGGCACATTTCATGATTATCCAAAGTAAAACGAGAAATAAAAAGAACTTATTTTATCCATACACGAAACATATGAGATTCTTTTATACTGTTCAGATACATAACTAAATACCCGTTGAGAACTGGTGTGCATATCGATCTGTTCCAAGTCTTTTGAATTGCCTTTGAGTTGCCCCGTTGCTTTGTTATCTGGACTCTCTCTTGTTATCAATTGCTTAATCTCTTGGATCTCTTGGAGAATACTGCCCAGTTGTTCATCTGTTGTTTTCTTGATGTGAAAAAGTAGTGAGATCACATGTCGACACATGTTGTCACTAAGCTCACTCTTGGAAATATTTTCAATTTCGTCTTTAACTTTATCGAACACCTCTTGTCCACACTTAAAAGCTATGGACTCAATCGTTGAGCGAATAAAAGAAAATTCTTTCAGATATACGTCTTCTTCAATGCTTGCAGCTTTCGTATGAAGAAATTCATTTCTTTTTTCTCGTACATTCTTAACATCTTGCAATTCAGCGGGTTGAAGCGAGCATACGTTTTGTAACACAGCACAAAGAATTGATAAATCAAGTTCATCTTCTACAACACTGATCTCTGGTTCATACTGACAAACACACGGAATTTTACTATTGCACACCTTAACACTGTGGTTAACTTTGAAAAGAGTCTCCAATTGATATTTAGAAAATACTGGACTTCTTTTTTGAGCAGATCTGCACTCACAACAATTTCTTCTTTCATAGAGATGAAATAACTTGTGCCTATTAGCGATTAAAAACTGACTAAAGTTAAGTCCAGCATTTTTTACCTCCTGTTTCAATCGGTATGAGAGGGCGACTGTTCCAGTGTCAAGAATAAGTGATATAATCTTCATGAACTTCACGGATTTTGAGCTGCATGCCATATTTTCATTTAAACGATTGCTGCAAATATGAAAATATACATGTACACTGTAATGTCATTTAAAAGATAAAATTGTATATTGCTTACATGTTTATAATCCCTTGACACTTGATACTCATATACTGGTTCTCAGAAAATACAAAGTAAGTGTCAAAGTTTTCGTCAAAGTTTTTCAAAGTGTCAAAGTTTTCGATAAAGTTTTTTGGAATATCCAAGTTTTTAATAAAGTTTTTCAAAATGTAAAAGTTTCCGCCAAAGTTTTTCAAAGTGTCAAAGTTTTCACCAAAGTTTTTCAAAGTGTCAAAGTTTTCGATAAAGTTTTTTGAAGTATCCAAGTTTTCAATAAAGTTTTTTGAAGTATCCAAGTTTTCAATAAAGTTTTTCAAAATGTCAAAGTTTTCGCCAAAGTTTTTCAAAGTGTTAAAATTTTCGCCAAAATTTATCAAAGTGTCAAAGTTTTCGTCAAAGTTTTTCAAAGTGTCAAAGTTTTCGCCAAAGTTTATCAAAGTGTCAAAGTTTTCGTCAAAGTTTTTTCAAAGTGTCAAAGTTTTCGCCAAAGTTTATCAAAGTGTCAAGTTTTCGTCAAAGTTTTTCAAAGTGTCAAAGTTTTCGAGAAAGTTTTTTGAAGTATCCAAGGTTTCAATAAAGTTTTTTGAAGTATCCAAGTTTTCAATAAATTTTTTCAAAATGTCAAAGTTTTCGCCAAAGTTTTTCAAAGTGTCAAAATTTTCGCCAAAATTTATCAAAGTGTCAAAGTTTTCGTCAAAGTTTTTCAAAGTGTCAAAGTTTTCGCCAAAGTTTATCAAAGTGTCAAAGTTTTCGTCAAAGTTTTTTCAAAGTGTCAAAGTTTTCGCCAAAGTTTATCAAAGTGTCAAGTTTTCGTCAAAGTTTTTCAAAATGTCAAAGTTTTCGCCAAAGTTTATCAAAGTGTCAAAGTTTTCGTCAAAGTTTTTCAAAGTGTCAAAGTTTTCGCCAAAGTTTTTAAAAGTGTCAAAGTTTTCAATAAAGTTTTTCAAAGTATCAAAGTTTTTGATAAAGTTTTTCACAGTGTCAAAGTTTTCGTCAAAGTTTTTGAAAGTGTTAAAGTTATAACTATAGTGAACTATAGTAAACTATAGTTCACTATAGTATTTTTTTGTTAGGGAATGTTTTGAATGTTAATAATTCGATTATACTTAAACATATTCTAATAGATTTGATGACATACCAATCCGTATTTGAATTCCGATCAAAGTAAAGTTTTAAAATGATGATACATTATCATTTTATCTACATAGTTTTTACTAAATAATAATAAGTGTTTTTGTACTTCAGTGTTAAAAAGATTAATTGATTCTGCTAGTTCTGAATTTCATTATAAACACTATGTTATGCTCATTCTCCGTTGTTTTCTTCATTTTAATCGTGACTGTTGTTATACTCCCGTTTTGAAAATAGGAGAATACTAGTATCGTACAACCAATCATCTTCGCTAGCCAAGGGTTTCCGATCCGATACCTACTCTTCAAACCTTGGCAGATTTAGTCCTATCCAACGGGAACTTTGATTGCGCCACCTATCGCCGTAATTGTGTTAAGTCCCTTGAAGCTCTTTAATAGTTGTCCAATGAAAATAGCTGTAACATACGTAGATCAATATGACGTTTGAAACAATATGGCGACCTCCATGCAATTTTATGTGGAATATATCCAAGCAACTTCATACAGCTGTGGGCAGTGGGCACACCTCAAAAGTGGTAGAAAATATCGTTCTACGTGGATTTTTAGTCAAGAGTTTGACACCACTTTCTACTTGTCGTCTAAATCATTATCGATGAGCCGTGACATTTGATTGGCTTAAATTGATGCACCTAAAATGCGGAAGACGGACTTATGTGGTCCTTTCGATAATTCTTGAAAACATATATAATTCAAAGAAAAAAAATTCAAATTAATTAATCCCTTGTTTTTTTTAAGCATAGATCACGTCCTAACTTTCATTCCTTGTAAATGTTACTTTTATTTTGCATAAAACACTAACAGACTTTAATTCAGCCGAAAATCGTCGATTAGTAAAAATCTTGCGTAAACTCGGACTTTGCAGCCAATCAAATTCGTTTGCGCGAGTTCTAAAATTTTCGGCCAAATCTGCCAAGAGTTGTAGAGTAGGTATCGGATCGGAAACCCTTGGCTAGCAAAGATGAACAACCAATATACCTATGTGTTTGTCCATCTGTTACGGTTTTTGGTACCCATTCTTTATTGCAACTCCACTTATACCACTGAATAAAATAATTTTTTTTTATAATTTTGCCAAAGTTTTTCAAAGTGTCAAAGTTTTCACCAAAGTTTTTTAAAGTGTCAAAGTTTTCCATAAAGTTTTTTGAAGTATCCAAGTTTTATATATATATGTATATTTTAGAATAAATTTTAATCATACTTCCACCGAATCGTTGTTACTTCCTTACATATAATTATAGTGGAATTGTTTACTTTCTATTTTACAACTTGATCTGACACATAATTGGGTTTCCCATAGAAAACATTAACAGTCATGCGAATTCTTTCTATAAAACTGAAGGGTATACTTTTATTATCCACAACTCCTCATATATTCCACAGAATAAAATTTAATGATACTTTCGAAGCTTCTGTTTTACATAATGCCAATGTTTTACAAATTGATCTAATACTTATACATGGACTTTGCCATTGTAATCATATTGGAATCAGAGGTATCATTAGAGTGAGCTCAGTGCTCACAGTTTCTCGTCAAACGACTATAATCCAATACACAATTTGTGATTCTAGTTTCAATGTCAATGCTTGATAGAAACTTTATGTTCTTGAGAAAAAGCTTTAGGAACCTATTCTGTTTTCAGTATTTTTAATACCCTTCCCTCGAGGTGGCGTGTTGACCTCAAAACATGCTTTGGTTGAAATTAGTACAGAGATACAATAAATTCGGGTTTAGGATTTTCAGCTGGTGCGACCGTCTTAAGGAATGTTTGTTTGTTTGTTTGTTTGTTGTTCAACGTCCCTCTGGAGAATTTTTCACTCATATGGGGAAGCCACTGTTTTTAGTACACTTGCTGAACATTTTGAATTTAGATCTACAGTTGGTTCTTAGGACTATTGTGCACTAAAGATGTTTTTTGTGCCAACCTTTTCTGTCTAATCTCAGTTCGCATGGTCTCATCCAAAAAGACCGGTCGCCACGCCCTGACGTGTAATTCGAACCAGACATGCACAGTTGAAAAACTTACTCTGAAACCCTAGATAAAACGTTCCGAACATTGTGCCACGTGGCGGACGATTTTTATTCAAATTCTTAATTTAAACCAAACCACCTTTGTCCCTGCTCTTGAGATTGTGACAACAATGTTTTTAAAAGGTGAACACAGATATGCAGACAGAAAAACAGACATACAAAAGGATGATACAATGTATACTTGGGACCCTACAGGAGATTTAAGAGAGATAAATTCGGGTATGTGTAAAACACAAAACAAGGAAAGAGAATCAATGGAATGTCAGATTCAACATAATACAATTAATGATCTTAAAATGTCTACAAAATGGAAAAGCTTTTGCTTTTGCATAATAGATGCAGAGTGAAATTTTAAAAAAGCAAAACTTTCTCACACATAAAAAATAAAATGTTGACAAATGTAATTGATATAAATATTAATTGTATTGTGGATGTTTTTCTCTGGCAGACCCGAAACAAGTGTCAGATCAAATGGTAAATAATAAGGAGTAAAATGACATTATGTAATAAAGAATGTGTGGAAGTATCATCAACTTTTATTCTGTGGTGTTTGAATTGTCATGAATGCCCCTGCGAAATGATATTCATGATTTTAAGAACCTTTATGAGTTGTTCATAATTGTTCATGAATGGTTCTTAAAGGATTCTTAACAGGTTCATAAAAGTAGTTCATAAATAAAATTCATGAAAACATTCATAATTCATAGTTCATGAACAAATGATGAACAAATATGAATATTGGTAATTTTCAGTTTAAAGAAAAAAACTTAATAGTTCGAGGTAATGAATGTTCGTGAATTTTCATGAAGACTAGAAATGTAAAAATAATTGTCACAAACGATCGCCAGAAAACACTCATTACTCCCATAATACAACTTTTGCATGGAGATGCAATTGTTGATAAGCCCCTGATTTAATTAATAACAATTTCATGCTTTTGTTTTGATTTTGAAAGTATGGGATCAGCTAGAGCCGAGTAGGGGAACATATTAGGTTAAAATCACTATTTTCTACTCTATGTAATTGATAACTTAGATTTTTCAGGATAAAAAAACTCTGTTATGAACTGTCTAGAAGGGAGATTATAATTAAATTATGATCGTAATTTAAAGAAAATTGCATCAATATTGACAGCATTTTTTTCCTCATATTGAATTACTTATGTTTCTTCATCATTTAAATTGGCCAGCTATATTAATATTGTGCTATTAATTATCTCATTTTTCACGACACTCTTCGTCCGAATTTTCTCTGTTGTAAGAAAATGAAACAGACTTACAGTCTAAGAAAAATTTCATAATCTTCGTCAAAACGTATCATAAATTATAAATTATTGTCAACTAAAAAATTATATTTCTTGTCCGTTCAGTACCGTACCATTATTGGGTCGAAAAGCTTTATATTTTGATGCAGTTATAAAGTCACATGTTTCAGTCCATCGTGTGTAAATGATACAACACAGGCTGCATGATTGTGAAGAAGCTATGACATGAACCACATTCGTATTTTTTAGTCTATTCTCCTATACACTTTCCTCAGTTTGAGGGTGAGTGATTCCAAAAGATATTTGTTATCCTATGGAGGCGGCCATACTTGAATACTAAACTATTGCTCTACAGGAAAAAAAAATCCAATTCAATAAAGGATATAACTTATTTTTTTATTTAAAAAAATAATTTTAGTGAAAGATCATTTAGATAGTGTTTGTTATTTTTTGTTTAACAAACACCTTGGCAATTCGAAACTATTTCTTAATTAGCTCTGCATGACACTTTTTAAAAGGCGCAAATTTTGAAACGCGCGAGACGTTGGAAAGTGAATCAGTAGAGTGGGAGGATTATTAGCGTAGTCATTCTTTGTCAACCTTTGAAGAAAATAACAGAATACGAAGAAAGAATATCCAGAGGATCAATTTACTTCATAACTGCAGATATTAGTGGTGAGTTACCAAAAAAATGGAGGCAATCGCTGAATTTGCATGATCTGTGAGATATTTGTCAAGATGTTACTGTCTATTTGTAAGAGTTAAGTTATGTCCTTTTTAATGAAAATTTTGTCAAACTTTGTTATGACTAAGGATCCAACCAAATTACGTTACATTTAATAATTAAAGATTGACACATTCATCCTGTTCACCTATAACATCTTGAACATGGCGGGCAAGGGAAACAGGCTAAACTCCCGCTCGGAATGCTTTAAAATATGGCAGTGCCTATGATGCAGAATTAAATGAAACAAATATACAAAAAAAAAAACAATTAAGTCTTAAATTTTCACATTTTTGAGCATTTTCAGAAAATAATTGTTCTTGAAGGGAAAAGAGAAGTAGTTCACAGATAATGTTGAACAGTTGGGATCAGAAGAATAAAAAACTCTTGCTGCCAACAAAAAAAATATCCAGGCTCTTGAGGAAAAACAAAAGAAAGGAATGAAAATATGAATCGTAATAGATTAAAGGAACCAAGTGATGAAATTCTGAAAATTCCACAGGGAAAGCCAATAAGATTTTTTTTATTTGACCACCTCTGCTCAAAATCTTTGAAAGCCCTTTTAGATGATGCCCTAATTGCTGAACACACTTTTCTGCCAGACAGTGAGACTTGGATTAAAATCATTCCATTTTAGACATATACTTTGAAATACGCTATATAAGGAACCCTGACTCTCCTCTTGACCAAGTAAGATTAAAGATTCTGCAAAGAGTCGCGTTTGAATTGAAATTTTTCATAATTCTACTAGGAATGAATTACATAATTTATTGATATCGTTTTCACTTATCAGAGTTGTTTACTTGAACAAAGATTTTGTTACCATGATCATGATGATTGGAAAACAAAAATTATGTGAAATCTTTCGAGGTGCTATTAAAATATTTTCTTTTACAGTTTTTCATTTTGCATAACTTATTATATTTTTGTTTACAAAAAGCAAGAACATTCATGAATATGTCATGAACATTCCTAAATAACTTCTACAAATTATTCATGAATAGTTCATGAAAATGCATTGAACCTATCAATATCATTCATGAACTTTTCTTGAAAGTTCAAGAATATAATTCATGAACTTTTCTTGAAAGTTCAAGAATTATTCTTGATCATTTTACAGGCATTTAAAAAATCCAAGTTTTTTCATGAACAACAAATAGTTCTTGAATATTCTTGAACTTGGTTTTCATTAATAAATGATTCCATGAAATAATTAGTGTCCAATTTTAACTTTATGGGATCTTCATGAACAATTCATGAGCTGATTCAGAGTATAATTCTGAACTTTTCTTGAAAGTTCAAGAATTATTCTTGATCATTTCGCAGGGGTGAGATTGATAAACTTTAATGTTACAGAAAGACTGGCACGTGTCCATTTTTTTCTATGGGAAACCAGTCTATATGACAGATAAAAAATTAACAAGGATTCCCTAAAAGTGTCCTTTACTTATATTCAGTGGATAAGACGAATTTCAGGTAAGAGTTGGGTACCCAAATACGTAATAAACGGACATACGAACGGACGAACAAACAGACGGATGAATGTAAAGACGGACGAACAACTAGATCACTGTAGAGAGAAGTAAGAATATATTGTACCCCTGCGGAACTAAATTAAATAATTTATCAATTGAAGGTATCATTTAATTAAAATTTTATTAGTATCCTTGTATCATTTCATGACCAAATTATTATTTCAAACAATGTCACAGAAAACATTTCTTTCAGGTAATAGTATAGTAGTATTAATTAAATCTGTCAAAATTTTGTGCTTGTGCCTGTCAGATAGTAGTGCGGAGTTTCATTTCACTCTGCAATTGCTATCAAACTGAATGAAATCAAAAATTAAAGCCGTCTCCCTTTGTTGAAATGTATGGTCATAAGGTATTAATTTGAAAATAATTTTATGCTGAATCAGACATTCCATTCCATTGTTCCTCTTCTTGTTTCTCATTTCGTTTTTCATGCATATGTAGTGTACCTAGTTAAATCCCACCTTTTCCGCTGTGAGGAACTGAAAAGCTCTAAACAGATGTATTCATAGATACAACTGAATATTAAAAATCATTACCGTTATAGATAAAACCAATCCATCTTCGTTATTTTTTTCTGACTGAACATTTCCAAAGAAGGTCCTTTTATTCCAAATGCATTACGTTCACTATTATTATTAGTATTGTGGAAATACCCTTAATTTACTTCCTCTTTCGTTTCTACGTGGACGTCAGAATACCTGTTGCACAGGTTATTGAGAAAGGGTCCGTGTAACACTTAACAATTTTAAAATGAAGTTAAATTGGTTTATGTTAAATCGACTTGAATGAATTACTTCACACATTCACAAAAATGTATATTTTTACACTTAATATCATGCTTATTTTAAATTTCTTGAAAGAAGCAGAATGAATATTGAAATAGTCCACGAACTTTCTGAACAACCCTCGTAGGTAAACTGAGCTGAAAGCTCAAATGAGTTTTTTTTTCTGATTTCCTTTTATAAGGGTCCGTCCGTCTGTTCAGCTGTTCGTCCGTCTCTAAACATTTCACATTTTCGACTTGTTTTCAAAAAAGGCTGAACGAGTTCTGACCAATGCTGATGAAAAGTATCCCTTGGTAAAGGGAATTCTCATTTGTTCAAATAAAGTGCCATTTCAGGGGGGGGGGGGGTATGAAGATAACGCAAAAATAGGGTGAGGTCAGCAAAAAGAAACTTTTCCTCAAGAATCACTGCATCAATAAAGGTGAATCTTATGTAAAGACTTTCGAAGGTAGTATAGATTCTAAATTGTTCAAATTATGGCAAGGTGTAAGCCTAGCTTTGGACCGGAATAAGAAATCAAAGTTTTACATTGAAATACATTGTATTTGGGAAAAATCTTTCAAATCTTCTTCTCAAAAACCACTGGACAGATTTTTAAGGTATCGTAGATTCTTAATGGTTCATAAGAGGGGGAAAGGGGACATCTATGGAATCCAAGTTTATGTATAACATTGAAAAAAAAATTAGGAAAAGACGTTTAAAATCTGTGAAATATGGATAAAAATCTTTTAAAATCTACTTCAGAATTTCTGGACAAGAAAAGCAAACACTTATTCAAAACATTCTTGATGTAGTGTTGTTTCTATATATTTTTCCAATCATGGCCCCCTGGGTAAAGGATGGGGCAACAATAACAAAGTTTGGCTTGAAAATTTTGGAATGTTGTTTAAAATGAGATTCCAAGAACCGCTAGCCTGGAAAAGTGGAACCTTATATTAAAGATTCCAGAGGATAGTGTTGATTATGAAACATTTAATCATAGTTTTTTGGGGTTGGCTGGATCGGATCCATATAATCTTGTAACATAGATCAATTTTCGTTCAAATCACACCCCCTGTGTATATAATGGAGTCATAAAAGGCAAAAAATAAAGAGTAATATTTTTTTCCGGCGGGAAATCAAAGCCAAAGTTGTCTCAGATGAGCGTTGTGGCTCCTGGTTATTTATGTTTTATGACATTAATTATCAATTTATAAGATATATATAAGGATAAACTTTGCAAAGCGTTGTAAGTTATGTTCTTCGGTCATTATATATCGAAAATAAGTTATTTATATCCTTATTCATAAATCAAAACTGCCTCGTCGTCAACTGCCATGCTTGATAACATACACTGTACCACAGCTCTTCTCTGTAACATGGACTTATTTTATTTGAGCCATCCAATACCATCCAATGCGGAAAGGGCCCTTATGTAATTTGACGTCATAATGTGAAAATCACGACGGTAAAGTTAATGTCATATCATGCAAGTTGCAAAACATTTCTTAACAATCCAACATACTCTGCACATTTAATCTGTATCCGTATTATTTCAGTCCATTACAATCAATATTTTCACCCTTATTTTTTTTCTTTGTGATAACTCTTTGAAAGTTAGCGGAGTTGATTTCTTGATAATTTTATCGGAATGTAAATTCGGCAGGTCAATAGGTCAGGAGCGAAGGCGGCCTAATATGTTAGCAAATCTAGTCCGAATCTGTCTCTGTGTTTGACGCTAAGGAGGCCAAATATGCATGTAGATCTCGTGCGGCTGTCTTTGTGTTTGTTTGATGTCAAAGGATGAGGACTATTAGAATTGGTAT
This sequence comes from Saccostrea cuccullata, assembly GCF_032062105.1. NCBI lineage: Eukaryota > Metazoa > Mollusca > Bivalvia > Ostreida > Ostreidae > Saccostrea > Saccostrea cuccullata. The sequence continues at coordinate 181,242 of NW_026924048.1, read as the reverse complement.
GAGAGTCCTAGTGTAATTTAAATCTATGTCTACAAATTTAAAGCCTAAATCTACATTTTTTTTTTTTACAAAGAAATGGAAATATACTATAAGGAATCACTGTCTAATTAGTATAGTATGTCAGGGACATAAAAGATAGTGGGAAACATGGGATAATTTATGCAAAGCGGACATCGACAGTTATGCAAAATTATCCCATGTCTGTTACTATTGTTGATGCCCTGGCATACTATACTAACTAGGCTTTGATTCCTTAATTCCTTAATTAAAAGTATATATGTTAACTGTAGGTACGTGTTAAAAGTGTCGCCAGGCAATGTCCAATTCTTTTAAGGTACATTCATTTAACTTTTCAAAAAAAAAAAAAAATGAATTTTAATACCGGTAAAGATGAACCTCGTTACCGTGAATTTGATGAAAGTTGTTGGAAAACGAAATGAATGACTTGAGGGTCTCGCCACATTCCAATCACTCCATTCCTTTATCGTTAACGAAACGCAACCAGCAAGAGGGCCTGAACGGTGTTTGATGTAAAAAGTACAATTTTGAGTGATTTTATATTTTCATTCATATTGAATTTATTTATTCCTTGATTGTTGGTTATTCCATTCTTTAGTATTTATAGTTAAACTGCATTTCTGCTCTTTTCAGTCTTAAGTATTTACCTCTTTGTTTGCATACCATACTCTATCGTCAAATGAGACAGATTCTGCTCATTTGTTAGAATTAATATTTTTCACGCTCTGAATAACATTTATAAAAGTGATCACTTTTCAAATGAACAGTGGATTAAATTAATTCAAGTGTGCAAAAGAAAAAAAAAGTGTGGCAATAATGGATAAAATCGTCCTTATTTTTCTTATCAAATTCAATTTTCAGGATTGATATTGAACTAAAAAAAATTAGTATTAGAATTTTACATTTCATGCAAAATTAGTTTATTGATTTTTTCTTTGATGAATTACAAATGTCCCCAAACAGCCACCTCTGCCGGGTCTAAGTAAGTCTCTGATCCTCCCACGGCCTGTATCTGTACATATCCTCCAACTGTTTCAGAAGGGCACCATGCAGAAAACTTTTCTCCAACGTGTGCAGGTCCATGGAAATGACCGCATAAGACCATATCATTGAAATTCGCTGTTTTGCCTACTCTGACGTCAATATCGTGAAGTCGGCCACCTATGTAAAATACGTTGATACAATAAAAATACAAGCCAGAGGGGAAAATGCATCTCGTACATTTTATTTTACAATCAGGTTTTTTTTTTAATTATTACTTAAGATACAAAAATATGACGAAATGTTATTTGAATTTAAAATGGACTAAAATATATTTCAAAATCAAAATATAAATAAACATTCTGAAATGATATTTTAATAGGTAGGCTTTACCATTTTTTTTTCAACCTTTGAATTGTTAGTATGTTTCATCATTTAAAGTTATCAAGCAATTCAGTTACGTGTATATGGCAAGTTTAAAAAAGCTAATGCATTATCGTAGTAACAACGCTCGGTTTTAATGTAAAAATTATGATACGTATATATAGAAATATTTCCATTTTAATTTTTTCTCCGTGATAACCCTTTGAAAGTTAGTGAAGCTAATTTCTTGATAATTCTACCGGAATGTAAATTAGGGATGTCAATAGGTCAGGAGCTTAGGAGGCATAATAAGCATGCAAATCTCGTTAGCATCTGTCTCCTAGTCTGACGCTAAGGAGACCAAATATGCATGAAAATCTCGTGCGGCTGCCGTTGTGCTTGACGTCAGTGGGTGAGGACTATTGAAATTGGGATGGCACTCCTCGTGTAATTTAAATCTGTGTCTACATGTTTTAAGTGAAAATCTACAATTTTATTTCACAATGAAATGGAAATATAAGGAATCACTTTCTAGTTAGTATAGTATGCCAGGGACATTGTTCTATTTCTTTTCATTTTTTTGCATATAATTAATTATATAATTAAGTTGAGTTTAAAAGTTTGATTTACCGGGTATATATAATTAATTACATCAAAAATGAAAAGAAATAGCACAGTGTCCGGTTATTAATATTAGAATAAAAAAAATTACAGGGAAACAATGTTAGTAAAACGTAATGCTTTATTATTTCTTTCAGCTTCAGTTATATAATTAATTATATATTATACATTTTATACACGTTTGTAGTCCTCAACATGCTCAACGCTTTGTACATTAAATTTCTCGAGAAAAAACTTCTCAAAACTATATTTAAATAACGATTAGAGGGTTAATATATAAATGTTGATTACTTACCACAGCAATTCGGTCTAGTGAAGACCTCAACTTCGGTAACTTCATGGTCCTCTCCTAGATCAATCCTAAGCCATGCCGATTTTTCTTTCTTGGTATGGGAGAAGTCTGTTAGGTCACCATTGACAGCATTCGATGCTGGATATTTTTCAGAATTATATTCGGAACTTTGAACCGCAGACTTTCCATACGCCACATTTTTACAGGCGTGCATGTTGTTATGGTGGTTATCTGCAGCAGTAGCAGCGAAGCAGACGACAAGAAGGAAAACAAGCGTCAGAGAAACCGCCATTTTCGACATTGGAAAATCGCATCGATAATGAATTCTTCTCCTGCTAAAAACTTCTTTTTATTGAGAATTTCAAAGCAATAATGTGTCAGCTAAATAATAAAATTACACATGTCACAAAGTCACAGATGTCCATGTAATTTAGGATATTTTAGTAATGTATTGAAATGTTTTACACAAACTTTAATTCTTGTGGCTTAGCAATGCCGAATAAATTCTTAATGATAGAAATTCCAATGAATATGGGTTTCAAACACGTAATTTAGTAATATCTCGAATAAAATTCTCAGCAATGCGAATGTGTTTGATAAATGTATAACTTACCTTGATGCACCGTATCAAAAATATAAATTAATATTAAATTTGCCTACATAAGTTTCTTCACAAGAAGGACCAATAATGGAGTAATAAAGGGGTTTTTTTTCTGTGTAACTTTTATTTAAGAATTCGGTGATCAACTGTGATCATGAAATATTAAATTAATTCTTCTCAAACGTTTCACGTATTTTGTTATTATTATCTCATTTTATGTCATATCCGGAAACACACTGTAATAAGTTTCGTTCAGTTGTGTTAGACTCTCTTAGAGGTTTTGGAAACTAAATTTGATTAATAAAGTTAACAGAAAATTGGTTGGCACATGTCATAAAAATCAACTGGGACTAGCCATAAAGTGGAGTCCATCATTATTATACTGCATAACCTTGCTATTTATTCTTAAACAGAATTGACGTATAGCACATGGGGCATCACGGCAGGTGTTGGTGCATTTTCGATAAAGATCCCTCACTGCTCAATGTCCTAGCTACAGATATGTAGCTCTCCGAAAAAATAAATTGATAGACCGGAGAGCTACAGTGCCACCCAATAAAAAAACTGTATATTTATTGCGCACAAAAATGTGCTCGGATCTCGATTTATTTCTCCATGTTTTTAAATCCGTAATCTCAAAATATTACTAACCGTGTGTTCCTGACATATTCTCTCACTGTTTCCACGACCAAACATTCCTCATAATTGTTGTTAATAGTCCTCCTGACCCTGATATTGTAATCATCAAAAATTTCGCTTATTTATACTGCCATTTTGGTTTCCAAGATAATTCGGTCCAATATGCTTCGTTCAGATGTTAACTACGCGAGTATTTGATAGAGGAGAAAGGAATTTTTTGAAATATTCCATTTTTGCAATTGAGTTTAGAATTTTGACGAATTAATCAAGAACCGAGCGCACTTTTTTGTACGCAATAAATATACAATTTTTTCAATGGGTGGCACTGTAGCTCTCTGGTCTATCAATATATTTTTTTCGGAGAGCTACAGATCTGCAGCTACTCAATGTCCCTGAGTGCTGAGTATAGATCAACAGCTGAAGCCTGTGGTGGTGTTTCTACACGAGAGAAAAGTTCTTGAATGGGACGTAAAACGATATACAATCAATTAACCAATCATTCTGATTGTAAGAGGCATCATCTGTAGGTGCCATTTCAAGTACAGTAAAAATTGACATGCGTGCATTATATTCAAAATATTCCTTTAATATTTTAACAAATTATTCATTAAAAGGGGTAGGTAAATAAAGGAGAAATATAAAAAAATATAATTATTCTTTTTAGCCAAGTAGATTACTAAAAGTTTATAAACATTTTTATTTGAATGAAAGATATGGAGATAGCAAGCATTATTCAATATCAAAGTGCATAAAACAATATAAATATTGCATGTAGTTGAGTGTAACATTGAAAAAAATTTCACCCCAAGAAAATCATTGTCAACCGAGGCGCAGTCGAGGTTGACAATAGATTTCGAGTTGTGAAAAATTTTCAATGTAACACTAGTCCCCAGGCTAGTTTTTGCTTTACACCGCTCTTATATTGAATTATTTTAACAATATAATTTAATAAGTATGCAGGATGAAAGAGTAGCAAAACAATTTTTCTCAATTTATTTATCTTATTGAAGCACTTTAACACAATATGCAGAAACGTTAAGGCACCCTTGAATTAAAAATTCACAACGTTAAATACTGCATTATCCCCCCATTGTAACGAATTCACAGCAAGACAACCGTTCCTCAAAGAGTTCACACTATTTAAGAAAAATTCTTTATTCAATGTCTTTTCCATGTGGAGACTAGGTCGTCCTCTAGTTCCGCTAGATTCTGCTGCTGGAAAAGCGGTCTCACACTCCGGTCAATCTTCTTCCATACACGTAAGTTAGGGTTGAGATTAAGATTACAAGTAGGCTTACCAAAAGTGCCTGTGCCTTGCTGACAATAGTTACAAAATGCTCATTGCATGTATTTCTCACTCCTCCAGTTTGTCATTGGGGGAGGGCACTCCCGGTTCCGTTTCCATTGATTTTTCCGGATAAACTTTACGATGATTTTGTTGTGTTTATTGAATATCTAGCGATTTCTAATGATTAAAAGGAATTCAGGTATGCTTTCTATGTTTTTCGGGTGGTAATTATAAAGGTTTTAAGTAAAATAAAGTCACATAGTGAAGAAAACAGAATTCTCGTTAAATACGACCAATTTGGGCCATTTCGACTTCACTTTCAAATTGTTGTATGGACACCGCATTTAAATCAAACTTTTTTCTGTTTTTCGTTATCAATTAAAGATGGAGAACACATGGAAGTAAAAAAAATATGAAGAATACACCCTAAAAAAAAATGGAAATCGAACTTATTGGTTTTTAACAAAAACGGTCACGGTCGAGTTATTACACATTCGATTACAATTTTTTTGGCCTTGAAAGATAAGTATTGCAAATTAAATACAAAATTTTAAGCAACTAGTACATTGATGTTAGGTTTTTGAACTTTTTGAAAAAATAAAAGTATGGACTTAAAAATTTTGACAAGTATACATGCAAGATTTATTATATTATATGTTTTATACAAATACATATAACAGTGAACCATGCGCGCATAGGTACTGCGCAGTCGCTATTTTCTGGAATATCACCAATCGTCAAGCTCTGTTAACTGTTGCTACACTAGAGGGCATGCCTTCATTATTCAGTGGGTAATAGTGTTCTTTAACAAATGTTTCTATGCCAATCAGATTCAACTAAATTACATAAAAGTTTCATATTACAAAATAAGAGCAAAGCAAACACGGACCTCCAAAATATCAGAGGTGGGATCAGGTGCCATGGAGGAGTGACCATCCCCTGCCGATTGGTCACACCCGCCGGTGCTCCTTGTCATGATCGGAAAAAACGAAAACATCCGTAGTCAATTCAGTTTATAAATAATGGACTAACAATAGTATGAAATAAAATTGAAGCATAAAAAATGGTAGCAGCTGTTCCGTTCCTTTGTCATACGCTGGACACTTGAAGTGAAAGTTGTTGGTACTTTGGATGAGACCTTTCAAATCAAGGTCCTATGTCACGTATTGTACTTTTTATACTTTGAAATGGATCATAAATGCTCATTTATCCTCGAAAAGGATTGCACAGTTTATTGGTTTCTCAATTGAAATATCTTTTGATAAAATTTATATACACCTGTACATGGATACATTGCTCTGCACTTATATCAGCTTTTTTAACTAGGCGTTTTACACCTGTACAAAACAAGTTCGTCATGTGACCATAAATTGGCTGTTAAGTATAATAAGCGATCTACGTTATTTTATAGTGACGTCATATTTGATGGACGTGTTTTGAAAAAAAAATAATTCAGAGAATTTGTGACCCCCGCTTAGGGAAAATGTAAACCATGCACAGTTCAATGGGAGGGGGGAGTTAGATCCCCCTGACTGAATTTGTAGAATCATTAAATGTATACATGTATATACTGAAGCAAATAAAATATGCCAATATGGCTATAAAGATATGATTGCTTATTCTTTATTATATTTATAGAAGATTCTTTTTATTTGGAATATTTATCACACTGTAATGATGATTTTATGAGTTTGTACAAGCCAGACCTCATGACCTAATGTTTTCATTTTCGTATGCTTAATACTATCATTTAGTAAAATAAGTATTTTGGTAAAAAAAGAAAATGGATCATCCGTGATTCGAACCCCGAACCTCTCACATGTGAAGGGAGAGACATACCACTACACCAGGGAACCACTGAAAGTTATATGCAAAGATAAAGTCACATACATGTATATATTCACGTTTGATATTGTCAAAATTTTACGCAATGCATGGTGTCCAATTTAACCTTTATTAAACAGTTCTGATAGATGTAATAAAAATATTAAGTCCGCTGAGAGCCCGTTGTATACGTAATAACTCTCCTCATGCCCCTGTACTAAAATAGCGACATGTTATACAATGAATACTAATAAAACAAACGGGGCGGGACACTTTGAGAGGGATGAGAGAGGTCCTAGGGAATTTTGGTATTAAATTACACATCAAAAGCTCAAAATCATCGTGAAATATCGCCCGGAAAGAAATCGAAAGGAAAGAATACGACAGTGTTAAAACAGACAGAATTTGCAAACTTATTACCTTGACCTTTGACCTTTAACCTTTTGATATCTTAATCAATAGGGTTCTTCTTTAGTCCATAGGAAGTTGCTATGCAAAATTTCATTACGAAAGCTCAAAGGGTTCTCGATTGATTGATTAATTTTATATTGTTTTACATCCCTCTCGAGAATTTTTCACTCATATGGAGATACCACCACTTGCCGGTGGAGGGCTACAAATTTTGACCTATGCTCGGCACTCAGGGCCTTTGAGCAGTGAGGGATCTTTTTTATTATTATGTATTTAGATTTCGGACGTAATATTTGAAGTACTAACAGAAATAAAGTGATTTTTCTCTGATGTAATTTCCGTGAAAACGACTGAGAAAATGACGTCTCCTGAATAAACGGCGCACCACACTTTTGTTAAAATATGTGTAATGCTCGAGATTTTGGCAACATAGATCCAAAATATGCATAATAAAACATGTAGTAAACTAGGCTACTTGTGACATTCGCCCACAAATAGCAAATTGAAATTTTAGACAGTTAGACCTCTGTAAAAAGGCTATACGGAGGGACGGGAAGAAGATTATAGACGAAAAGTTAACGTTATCCGGACTGTAATAAAGAAAGTGATTGAGAGTCACCAATATCACACTATATCTCATAAGTAGTTTTTGGTTTTAAAACAAAAAAAGAGAATATTCTTTTCTAGTTTAATAGATTTTAAGCTTGACAAGAAATGGTGTTTTGATGTTGAGTAGATAGGGTAACTCAAACTATACAGATACTCAAGGGAAAATGTTGAAAAAATGAAAGCTCAATCACATATTTTTTTATAATGCTTGTGACGTCGAAGATTTTGCTGCGCCGTGACTTTATGGTATATCCTGAAAAATCACTCAAAATTAATATCAATTTGCAACATTTTGATATGAAATTTTAAAGACCATATAAATAAAGATTCTTCTATATTATTTGTGAAATTTTGCCCGATTATGTCGTCAAATATTTCTTCTGTGCAACGAGTCCGCGTAATTTTTGAACGGGCCTCGTACATGTACATTACATTTTTTTGCAGAAAAATGCTTTCAAATTGATATGCTACTTAGAACTGCGCAGCTGCAGAATTGAGCAGTGCCTTAAAAATTCCCAAAAATATACAACGTGTGCATTAGTGTTCTCTCTACAACCATTTGTTGAGAAAATGTCTAAATTTTGCACTTTCAAATGGTAATTTCAAGTTCGAAACAAGGTACTGTTTTCTTCAAAATAAGTGTAAAGAACCATGAAAGAGGTTCAAGGATAGCACAGAATTTTGTTTTCCAGACCTCTTCTTAATATGAAGGTACATAATGATCTTAAAAAGTAGAAGAGAATTACAGTTGCAAAATGTTTCAAATATAATATGAACATAATGTTTTATAGTGTGACTTAAAGTAATTAGCATTATCATCGAACAGTTGTTAAATGGTGTACGTATTGATATAAAAAAAAATATTAAACTCTTTGATTCCAGGTAAGGAAAATTGAGCACCGTCAAAGTTGAAAACAAAGAGTTTGTAAGTCTGAAACAGATAACTTATTTTATCTATCAGAATCTTAATTATCACCAATGAAACACAAAGAAATTTAGACACATAAAATCAATATAAATGACCTTGTTATAGTATCTACTAGTATACTGTGTCAAATAAACATTTACAATTTTCATCACATCGGAGCACCATTTGAAAAGGAATTAAATCATTCAGAGTGAGTTAGGCGATTTACAGAATGAAAAAAAAAATTTTCTATATTGTCAAAATAACAATTTTACAGAGGAAAGAAAAAAAACAATATAATTAAATATTTTAGACCATCTTTAAAATTACGTTTGGTGGTCCTCCCAACTCAGGGGAAAATTTTATAGGTGAGAAAAAAATTTCCTTAAATTTTAAACATATTTGTTGACGGAAGAAAATGAAAAAAATATCTTGTAATTGGATGTAAAAAAAATTAAGTCGGATTCTTTCTTGGCAGGAGGTCGGGAGGGAGGACAACAAAATATTTTTATAAAAAATGGTCTTAACAATATAAGGCTAGTCCATGTTCCATCACATAATTTTCAAAATTTCTGAAGCTTTGGCATTTTTTTGAAAAACAAACATAGGATTTACCGGGGGGGGGGGTGTTAGCCTATCGGTTTTTTTTTTTTTGCGATGATAGATATAGCATATGCAATGGACCTTTCTTTGCTAACATTGTGCTTTCTTCTAATTTTCAAAGAAAGAACTTAATATATTTTATCAAACTTCGTTTGTTAATAAGAGCTTACAACTTTGGCAACATAATGAGACATGATGTGTTTTTTTCCAAACAATCTAGCTATTTATGTGAGGTGCCTGAAGGAAATACTGTAACTGACTATTTTTTTCTATCTAATTGCTAAACAAAATAGACATATGTACCAACTTTTTCAAATGTAATATATGTAACTACAATTTGTTTTTCATGCACCGCATATTGCTTAACATTTTCAAATTAAAAGCTAAGCATCCTCCTTGCAGAGCCCCTTTTGAAAATAACTTCTATCGCCACAGAAAAAAGACCCGCCGTAAACACATATGTTTTGGACATTTATTATCTTTTTTCTTTAGTTTTAAAGAAACTAACAAATTATCAAGACTTGTTCAATGAAAAATTAAATATAATGATGGTAATAAACGCATCTATCCACAGCGATATATTCACATGCCAAACAAGTGTTAAGTGGAATAATATGATCTAGGAAATTCGAGCTATAAATAGAACAGTTTTTCCCGATTTGCTGGAATGGGGTAAATATAGCGGTTTTTTTCATTAATCAGACGATGCGATGCAACAAATAAAAGTAGTAAGTTATATAACCTAAGGATTATTACTTAGTAATTTCTTGTCTTGATGTTGTTATGGTCGCATTTATTCTAAAATCAATGTTAATTGAACTCTGTGTGACAGAGGAAAGGTGAAAGCAATAAACACATGACCTCATGAAGACACCCATATGAAAAATCAAATTTTCAAGAATTAAGGATAATGACAAGAAAAAGCGAAACAAATGGATGTAGCCATATTATCAGTGAATCGTACTGATATCATTTTCAATGCATTTTTTATCTCGTGAATGCTGTAGCTGTGCAGTTCTAACAAGATTATTTTCCTTCTAATTAAAACAAAATAAACTTATTTATTTACTAATTTTGATCTCTAACAGTAGGTAATGAGTGCATTTGCACTTTGAGTAACTTTGGGCTAGTTTGGTAGAGTGTACATCCCCCTTAACAAGCTGAAAAGATACATGCATGATTTACGAACTTTCAAGTCTGGATTTTTTAACACAATTACCCTCCATATTTAAAAGCTTTAGTCAACGGTAATAATTTTAAAAAGATTCGGAGCCAATACATAAATATACAAGTACTTATATCCAGGAAAAGGACATGTAACTTCCAAAATTAGTGCTGACGGATTATCATTTTTTTCAAAAGTAAATCATGCCTACAGGTAACCTCAAGAGGTCAACAAATTGGTTCCCAATGAAGGAAGAATATGGAGATAACGAACAGTATTCAATATCAAAGTCCATAAAACAATACACAATAGGAGCAGAGCAAACACAGACCTCCTAAACATCAGAGGTGGTGACAGGTGCCATGAAAGGTCCTTTCACAAAGAAATCCCATATCAAATATGAAAACCATTCCCGAATCAATTTAAGGTATAGTAAAGGATAAAGTTTGCAAACAGACACACAGATGGACAGATGGAGGATCGGACAGGCAAAAACAATTTACTGCTGAATCTGTGATTATAGAGGCATTAAAATCGTTTTATACTTCACGCACATTCAACAGTTAATGCATGAATATAAATTTTATCAAAAGGTGTTTTAATGGAGAAACCAATGAATTGTGTAATACCTTTTAGACGGTTACTCGGCATTCATAATTCATTTCAAAGTAAAGATTCCAATGAAAACTTTCTTGATATTTTACCCTATTCTTCTTGTTAAAAATGGATCATTATAATTCTGATTTTTACTAAATGTATCGATCCCATTTATTTAATAAATTGTTTAAAAATATTACAGCAAAATTTTGAATATGTTGTACTCGTGTCAAGTTTCAGTTTTCTCTAATTGTCTCGGACAGAATAATAATCAGATAAAAATTAGAATATTATGTTATGCGTCAAACAAATATAGAAATTGATAGCAAAATTATGAAGCATAATTATTATGGACACAACTTTTATTACCAATCTATTTTCATTTTTATATAACTTGAGCCATCTCATTTTTTTTGTTCAGTTGACTACTTTATGTTATTTTCCAAAGCCCCTAGGAAAGTCTACCCGTATAGGACAACTAGACGGAAAGTATAAACTTTGCAGTGTACTTACGGATATGAATTAGAATGACTTAAATCATGAAAAAAAAATGTGTAAGAAGAACTAAATTCTAATATTTTACAATTGATCACTGAAAACTAAAAGATAAAAATTTCACAGAAAAATAAATCTTGTGTAATTTCAATGTTTTTTGTTTATCCTTTGCATCACGATCAAACACATTTGCATTTAGAGAATTTTTTTCGAGATGTTACTAAATTTCACGTATGAACCCACGTAAATAAGAATTCATTATAAAAGATATCATCATAAAACTAGCAGCAGGACTTGAATTCATTCGTCATTGTTAATTAAGCTAAACAAATAAAAATATGTTCAAAACTTTTTTTCAGTACATTACTAGACTATCCCAAATTACATGTTCATCTGTGACTTTGTCACATGTGTAATTTTATTATGTATCTGACACATTATTGCATTAGAATTCTCTATAAAAAGGAATATTGAACAGGAAAACAGTTTATCATCGACGCAATTTTCCAAAAGTTAATAATGGCGGGTTTTCCGACGCTTGTTTTCCTTCTGGTCGTCTGCTTCGCTGATGTTGCTGCAGATGACCACCTGCATCCCAATAGTAATGTGGCGTATGGAAAGTCTGCGAATCAAAGTTCCAGATGTAATTCTGAATTATATCCAGCATCGAATGCTATCAATTGCCTTCTTACAGACTTCTCTCATACCAGCAAAGAAAGATTCCCATGGCTTAGGATTGCTCTAGGGAAGAACTATGAAGTTCACGAAATAGAAGTCTTCACCAGACCGGATTGCTGTGGTAAGTAATCAACAATTTATGTATAAAACTCTCTAATCGTTAATTAATTAATGATAATTTTGAGAACATTCTTATCAAGAAATCTAATGTACAAAAAGTTGAGGATAATAGAAAATTTTCCTTAGAATGAAATTCTGATCATCGTTAGAGTGTACTGCTCTATGCTTAAAATTTTCACAATTTTTATTTTTATTTTATTATCATAACATCACAGCAATCTCTAGCTAACCTCGCAAAAATATCTCATACGTGAAAAAAGGTTTTTAAAGAAGTGAGATATACTGCATGACAGTGAGACATGATTCAAGACATTGAAACATCGAGCTTGTCGGTTCCTTTTCGTCACGATAATTTCATGTCCTATATAATTAATGTGTACATTAAAACAGAACATGCCTACTACGCACGATTTAACACATTAGAATTGTTTAACTTACCATATACATGCAACCGATATGTTTGATAGTAATCTATGAAACTTTAAATAATAAAATGTACCACCTATTGAAAGCAGTAAACTTTTATAAAGTCTTACCATTTCTTAAACATCATTTTAAAAATAAAAAACAATCATCTATATTTAAGGAATAAATATCTTTTAATTTGGTATTTGGTATTTTCGACAGATAATGCTTGTTATAACGGTCGCAAACTGCTTAAGCGGAGCCGGTAAAACGGATGTTTGCGACCGTTAAATCAGCATTAACGGTCGCAAATACTTTATTAGAATATCAGTTATTCCCATTCTCATTGTAATGCAATCCATGCATTTTGTTTATTGTTTACGTCTTATTTTGTTGAATTTTGTTACATGAAGTACGTCACGGAGCATTGTGTTTTTGCATCGCTCTATTATGAAGTCACAACGAAAAAGCTTCCACGCTCGTTAATGCTCATTTTACTGCTTCAAACATCAGTGCATTAGCCAATCAAAATGTGCTTTACAAAACAATTGCATTAGAATTTGATTTTGAAATCTATTCTGGTCCATTCAAAATTCAAATAGCATTTCTTCCAATTTTTGTATCTAAAATGTTAATTCAAGGAAACTGACAGTGAAATACAAATTTATGAGATGTTTTCCCCTTCAACCTTGTTTTTTTCATTCTATCAACGTATTGTACTTTTTACTTAATAAAACACAGGTGGACGACTTCGAAGCATAAACGTCAAAGTGGGCAAAGAACCGTGTTCTGACTCGATGGTCTTTTGTGGTCATTTCGTTGGACCTGCAAACGTTGGAGAAAAGTTTTCTGTATGGTGCCCTTCTAATACAACTGGCCGATATGTACATATACAGGTCGTCGATGGATCGGAGACATACTTAGACCCGGCAGAGGTGGCTGTTTGGGGACATTTGTAATGATCAAAGAAAAATCAATAAACTAATTTTGAAATATACACCTCTTTCATCAATTTGTTTTTCAATGAAACATATGGATGAATTTTTATGTTAAAATGAATTTGAAAGCAAAAAAGGAGCTTTTTATCTATTATTACCACGTTTTTTTTTCTCTTGTACACTTTACATTTTGAATTAATGTCGTCCAAGTTGCATTTATTTAAGTCTATATTATGCATATTATGCTACCTTGTGCTCCAGAACACCAGGTGTAAAACTGAAGAGTATCTGACTCAAGGGATGGTGGAATATTGTACCGAAACAAAGAGATAATTTCTCAGAAGAGCAGAAATGATATAATTGTTATCACTGACAGCTTCTTTAATTTTTCAAAAAAAAAAAAATATTTAAAGGTATAAAATATTATATGCAATTTTTGAATTTTTTTTTTCAATGTTTTATTTTGAAGCTTTTTTCGATATACATATATACAAATACATATCAAAGAATTTTCCTTTAATCTTATAAAGTCACACACATATAGATAAAAAAAAACAATCGTAGGATAAAATCTGAAAGGAAAATTAAATGACTTACTGGTTGGCAGTGGCACCTACGGTCTCTATGGCAACAAGCAGAAAATTTATAAATATAAACACATATTAAAAGTCTGAAAAAAAAAACTGTATATTAAAATATTGATAAAAAGTTTACAAAATTTAGATTTACTCTTTCTTGTACACATAGCACAGTTTGTTTTCTTCGTTAAATTATATCAATATATTATTCAACTTAAGTTCTACCAGATAAGTATAATTCAAGGTGTGTCATATGACTCTTAAGGGGAGACAGGGAACATGTCACATGACTATAAAGACATATTAAGTCATAAGCGATGATGAAATGACATGTAAAATGTTGTTAAAATCAACAATTTTTGTGTAATTTCATTCTAAATTCAAAAATTGTTTTTTAAACATTTAATTTTGGAAATTATTATAAATAAAACTTTTATAGATCTGGCCATCATTTAGATATTGTGAAGTTGCTCAATCAACACATTTTAATTTCTCTCTACCCTGCAGTCTGACGTCAGTGACGTCGTAGACGTAGTGTTTGAATTCTCAGTGCAGCATGATCAAGTACACACCCCTTCCATGATCAGTTTTATTTTATAATAAACAGGTCACAGTCAATGTATCGTAATAAATTTCTGAAGCAGATTTTTTTTTTATAAATGAATATTTTTTCAAGTTTAGATACAGAGCTTCCCTCTATTTAGATAATTTTGAATGTATATGTTTTCGTGTGACGTTACAATTGATTTCCCGTATGAACCCACGTAAATAAGAATTCATTATAAAAGATATCATCATAAAACTAGCAACAGGACTTGAATTCATTCGTCATTGTCAATTAAGCTAAACAAATAAAAATTTGTTCAAAACTTTTTTTTAGTACATTACTAAACTATCCTAAATTACATTTCATCTGTGACTTTGTCACATGCGTAATTTTATTATGTATCTGACACATTATTGCATTAGAATTCTCTATAAAAAGGAATATTGAACAGGAAAACAGTTTATCATCGATGCAATTTTCCAAAAGTTAATAATGGCGGGTTTTCCGACGCTTGTTTTCCTTCTGGTCGTCTGCTTCGCTGCTGCAGATGACCACCTGAATCCCAATAGTAATGTGGCGTATGGAAAGTCTGCGAATCAAAGTTCCAGATATAATTCTGAATTATATCCAGCATCGAATGCTATCAATGGCCTTCTTACAGACTTCTCTCATACCAGCAAAGAAAGATTCCCATGGCTTAGGATTGCTCTAGGGAAGAACTATGAAGTTCACGAAATAGAAGTCTTCACCAGACCAGATTGCTGTGGTAAGTAATCAACAATTTATGTATAAAACTCTCTAATCGTTAATTAATTAATGATAATTTTGAGAACATTTTTATCAAGAAATCTAATGTACAAAAAGTTGAGGATAATAGAAAATTTTCCTTGGAATGAAATTCTGATCATCGTTAGAGTCTACTGCTCTATGCTGAAAATTTTCATAATTTTTATTTTTATTTTATTATCATAACATCACAGCAATCTCTAGCTAACCTCGCGAAAATATCTCATACGTGAAAAAAGGTTTTTCAAGAAGTGAGATATACTGCATGACAGTGAGACATGATTCAAAACATTGAAACATCGAGCTTGACGGTTCCTTTTCGTCACGATAATTTCATGTCCTATATAATTAATGTGTACATTAAAACAGAACATGCCTACTACGCACAATTTAACACATTAGAATTGTTTAACTTACCATATACATGCAACCGATATGTTTGATAGTAATCTATGAAAACTTTGCATAATAAAATGTACCACCTATTGAAAGCAGTAAACTTTTATAAAGTCTTACCATTTCTTAAACATCATTTTAAAAATAAAAAACAAGCATTTATATTTAAGAAATAAATATCTTTTAATCAGGTATTTGTTATTTTCGTCGGTTAATGCTGATTTAACGGTCGCAAACTGCGTAAGCGGAGCCTGTAAAACGGATGTTTGCGACCGTTAAATCAGCATTAACGGTCGCAAATACTTTATTAGAATATCAGTTATTCCCATTCCCATTGTAATGCAATTCATGCATTTTGTTTATTGTTACGTCTTATTTTGTTGAATTTTGTTACGTCACGGAGCATTGTGTTTTTGCATCGCTCTATTATGAAGTCACAACGAAAAAGCTTCCACGCTCGTTAATGCTCGTTTTACTGCTTCAAACATCAGTGCATTAGCCAATCAAATAGTGCTTTACAAAACAATTGCATTAGAATTTGATTTTGAAATCTATTCTGGTCCATTCAAAATTCAAATGGCATTTCTTCCAATTTTTGTATCTAAAATGTTAATTCAAGGAAACTGACAGTGAAATACAAATTTATGAGATGTTTTCCCCTTCAACCTTGTTTTTTTTTCATTCTATCAACGTATTGTTCTTTTTACCTAATAAAACACAGGTGGACGACTTCGAAGCATAAACGTCAAAGTGGGCAAAGAACCGTGTTCTGACTCGATGGTCTTTTGTGGTCATTTCGGTGGACCTGCAAACGTTGGAGAAAAGTTTTCTGTATGGTGCCCTTCTAATACAACTGGCCGATATGTACATATACAGGTCGTCGATGGATCGGAGACATACTTAGACCCGGCAGAGGTGGCTGTTTGGGGACATTTGTAATGATCAAAGAAAAATCAATAAACTAATTTTGAAATATACAACCCTTTCATCAATTTGTTTTTCAATGAAACATATGGATGATTTTTTATGTTAAAATGAATTTGAAAGCAAAAAAGGAGCTTTTTATCTATTATTACCACGTTTTTTTTTCTCTTGTACACTTTACATTTTGAATTAATGTTGCATTAATTTAAGTCAATATTATGCATATTATGCTACCTTGTGCTCCAGAACACCAGGTGTAAAACTGAAGAGTATCTGACTCAAGGGATGGTGGAATATTGTACCGAAACAAAGAGATAATTTCTCAGAAGAGCAGAAATGATATAATTGTTATCACTGACAGCTTCTTTAATTTTTCAAAAAAAAAAAATATTTAAAGGTATAAAATATTATAGGCAATTTTTGAATTTTTTTTTTCAATGTTTTATTTTGAAGCTTTTTTCGATATACATATATATAAATACATATCAAACAATTTTCCTTTAATCTTATAAAGTCACACACATATAGATAAAAAAAACAATCGTAGGATAAAATCTGAAAGGAAAATTAAATGTCTTATTGGTTGGCAGTGGCACCCACGGTCTCTATGGAAACAAGCAGAAAATTTATAAATATAAACACATATTAAAAATCTGAAAAAATACTTTATATTAAAATATTGATAAAAAGTTTAAAAAATTTAGATTTACTCTTTCTTGTACACATAGCACAGTTTTTCTTCGTTAAATTATATCAATATATTATTCAACTTAAGTTCTACCAGATAAGTATAATTCAAGGTGTGTCATATGACTCTTAAGGGGAGACAGGGAACATGTCACATGACTATAAAGACATATTACGTCATAAGCGATGATGAAATGCCATGTAAAATGTTGTTAAAATCAACAATTTTTGTGTAATTTCATTCTAAATTCAAAAATTGTTTTTTAAACATTTAATTTTGGAAATAATTATAAATAAAACTTTTATAGATCTGGCCATCATTTAGATATTGTGAAGTTGCCCAATCCACACATTTTAATTTCTCTCTACCCTGCAGTCTGACGTCAGTCGTAGACGTAGTGTTTGAATTCTCAGTGCAGCATGATCAAGTACACACCCCTTCCATGATCAGTTTTATTTTATAATAAACAGGTCACAGTCAATGTATCGTAATAAATTTCTGAAGCAGATTTTTTATAAATTAATATTTTTTCAAGTTTAGATACAGAGCTTCTCTCTATTTAAATAATTTTGAATGTTTATGTTTTCGTGTGACGTTACAATTGATTTCCCGCACTGGGAAAATACAAACGTGAAGCATTTTTTATCATGCTTACGTCTAATTCAACGATGTCCTGTGCAATATTGAGGAAAGCTTCACCCTATGATATTTATGCAGTAAATAATTACGATGAAGTACTGACATTCAATCGTAAATTTAGAAATATTTATTGACAGAATTTTTTCCAAATGAGGTTTTTGTCATTGAAGCTGCCTTGAAAAATGCAGAAATTATCCCCCTAAATACTATATAAAATCAAAACAATTTCTTTCAGATAATTTAAACACTATGAATATTCTGAAATATTTGAGTATATAGTGTTATCTATCAAATTTATCGTTTGTGCGTAAAAAATTGCATTATGGACTCCGTTATGGGCTCGTAAACATGAAGTATCTAAACTCCATACAAACTCTAAACAGGATGGTATTTGCGGGGCGATATCTTTTAAATAAGTCAAGAAATCCCATGACAGGACCGTTTTAAAATATTAAGTACATATCAAATTAATAATATAAAAAATACGAAAAAAATTCATTGACAGAATTTTTTTCAGCTATTGCTTTCTTTGTACTTGAAATACGAGTTAAAAAAGTCATAGATAATTTATAATTAAACTCATGAACATAAAGGGCGCTTTGGATTTGTATATATATGATAAATTTTGTTAATTTTTCGAAGCAATTTTAAACGCATTTTCATAAATTACGTTGAAGCAGAACGAATTTTACACATCAAGAACGTCCACTGGACAAATATGTTGAACCTCTTAAATGTTGCGTAAAATATTAATTAATGGAGTGAGTTTATTTATCTGATATTCAATCAAATCGAGTAGAGTAGCACATTATGAACATTGAATTATTTCTGTATTTGATAGGGAAAACAATATAAATTAACGACTCGAAAAAAGGCATTGTCTTATATTTGCACGTCATTTTAGACGCTGGACATTTCTGTTGAACTTGTTGTCCAGTTACTAGCTCCTAAGCATGCAGTTTGATATCAACATGAATGAAATATTTCAAATCTATGAGGAAAGCACATTATTTTGATATAATTTTTTTCTATTTAAACTTTCTTGTAAATGAGAAAATTTATTGTTCATATTCATATGCATGTTTTAAATTAAAAGCGTTACATATTTTTCATTTGTAAAAACTATCGCTTTCTATTTCTTTTCTACATTTAATGCAAAATCGTTTATAAAGTCACAAACGACATGGATTGCTCTTGTTTTGTGAGGAAAATGAAAAATCTAGATTCAATTTTGAACGCTCTACACATGAAAAATGCGCGATCCCTGCTAAAAAATGTAACGCGTTACACGCTTATAATACCTTTTATATACGTTTTAAAATTCTACTTTTTGCATATAAATTATTAAAATGTTATTTTCTTACTAGAATTGGGTAGTTCTATTACAAATCTTTCCAGTCAAACCAAATTCTTCTACATTGTGAGTATGTTTTTAAAATCAACGATGAGTTTAATAGGTCGGATTTTAAAATTGTGAAATGGCACCAACATCACACGAAACGTCTTAGTCTTCATGATTTCACTTAAATATTTTCTTTTAATTAAACAAATGTCCGTAGCATTTTTATACAATTTCTGACTGTTTTTCGAACACATTTTAAGTATAAACCTTTGGATACTGGAATATGACTGATTCTATGATTCCCTGGACTTCTTTCCTCTTTTTGAAAGGTGTTTTTTAAGCTTGGAAAATGAAACAAGTCAAATGGTGAAAGATCTTGCGAAAATTGTTGGTGTGAGCAAAGAGTAACTATCTGTTTATCCCTTTCCTCTTCTAAGCGTTTGGATTTGGACGCTGTCATGAAGACATTCAATGTAACTTGAATGTTTTAAATATCCCGTAGAACCAAAATGATTTTGAACTACAGTATAGATTTTGTATTCCAAAACTTCATAAAAATCTTTACAAACAAAGATACATTGCGGGTTCCAGTAAATGTTCAAGCAAGCCTCTTTCGTTACTCCTCACTAATTAACATATTGACAGTAGTGGAGGAAAAACTTCAGGAGTACCGTGCAACAATATATTCAAAAATTGGTGTGAATCAGATGTGGATACTCAAAAATTCCAAAGAACTTTAGGACAATTTGAAATCACAAGATCTTACCAAAATCAACAGCTTAAAAACTTACGACTTTTCAACTTTATACACAACCATTTCCTACGATTAATTAAAGTCCAGGCTATTTGATATCATTGACAGCTGCTTTTTCAATAAAGTCAATAAGAATGGAACTCGTATTACTTACCTGGTCATTGGTCATTTGCAAAATTAATTTGTTAAAACATCTCCTGATTGCACATCAAGTAGTCTGAAGTTGACATCAAGAAGATGCTTGAGTTTCTGATTGACAATATCTATGTGGTTTTTATCTACTGATTCCATGCTCACATTTATAAACAAATGATTTACAATGATAAAATTAGGGTTTTCTCCACTCCATGGCACAAGTCCGTTTGTTGACAGCTTTCCCCGTGCTGTATAGCTGTACTGTCAGTTCGAAGTCATTTCCACGTGACTATTCCTTGGTCCAAAAACAATAAACTCTGAGGTGTGCTCACGTATTGTCAATGTTTTCAATGTACACAACTTCGAAATATATGCTACTCATGTTCTATGATCAATGTGCTTGAGGGTTTATATAACAGGTAATTAATAAAAAGAAATGCAACTTAAGAATCCTTTTTTATGTTTATAGAATGCAACTTTTAATTTCTGGTAACAAATAACTGAGCAACAACTACATAAATTTAACCAGAAACATGGCAAATTAACGAAGTTTAAAAACTTGAGTCTTATTTACTAGTGAAGACTTTGTGAGCGGTATTTCAAAGTACTATTTAACAAGGAAAACTTACTTCGTTTGTTATTGTGAGCATTGGGAATCTTAATTAGTACCTAATCTTCGTATTTTTCAAGACAAATTTCAAAAAAAAATGTTAGCTGACTTCCCTGCAGTCGTTTGAAATCGCGTCCTAAAATTCCCTGACCCACGTGTTTGTAGTAAAAATAAACATTTAGTAGACCATCATGCTTTTCGGCTCATTCACTGGATTGGACCATTGTTTGCTGTGAGCACCTCTGTGCGCAATCGCAACAATATCCATATAAGGTAGTTTCATCGGCATGTTTAAGTGCAAGTAATTATAATACGATGACACCCCAAGAAATCTGCGTAACTTGTTTCCCTCTGAGCAAAATTTTTGATCCGCAAAATTATAAATTCGCGGGAAAAAAGTATGTTTACAGTATTCTATGGACATCTTTTTTTCATGTTGAAGTTGTGATTGCAATTGCAATTATATAGAATCCAGTTTGTTCAAATGAAGGGCCACTCCTTCTTGTAAGGGGAGATAATTATGAATAAGTGAATTATTAATGGCACATCATCGACATATCGGAGTCATTCAAGTAGATAATAGTTATACAAAGGAATATAAAGGCTATGTCAATAAAAATTTTCATCTTATAAATATCAAAGCCATTATGTATCATGTTAATTTAAAAGGATCTGTAAGAAGTAGATTTGAATTTGTTAAAATACCCCCTCCTTGAACCCACTTTTACTAGTATATATTTAGCTTTCGATACTGAACTGATTTTTGCTTTTACCTAACCATTGCTCAGGTGAGCGATGTGGTCCCTGGGTCTCTTGTTAAAATTTTTTTTTTAATTTTAAACGATATGTTTTTCAGACATTCACTGCAGATCAAGAGGATGCGCACCTTCCAACAATGCTTACTTCTATGCCAGGTAAACGCACAATCTCAAAAATCACCATGGGCGCGTTCCTTTTAATCGAGTTATTGTCAACAAATTACGTCGTTACAATCCGTCCAGCGGTGCCTTTGTATGTCCTAGCTCAGGGTACTACGTATTCACCTGGACATTGATGACCGACCACAAATAGTGGGTTATTTCTGACTTGATCGTTGGCGGTTCTGCAAAAAGGGAGATAAATCTTTGACAGTGATGAGGGATTAGAAAGTGGATCAACGATGGTCCTTGTATATGTCCGCCGAGGACAGCATGTATTCGTTCGAATAACTGGAGGTAATCGAATCCCGAGGAAGTGTTCCGAGTTTTTCGGGTTGGAGACTGCCTTAGACGTGGAGATTGAATTACTTAATCATAAACGCATTTTACTGATAACAGTAATTTTTCTTAATTACTTTGTGTCTGAAGTTTTCAACTTCTTTTGATCGTTAGGAAATATTCTATTTGTAAAGTTTTCATTTTATCTATTTTCTGTTTTCTTTAAAATAATTTTTTGAAAGTCAATATGACATCTGTTTATTTTAAGATTATAAATTAATTGCGATAAACGATCGTATTTAGCATTCATCAGTAAACCGGTATTGATACACAAACAATTGCATTGGAATGTTTTTTCCAACTTAGATTGTCCTCTCCAATCTGTAATCAGTAGATATACGAGTACAATACAAAATAAAAATGCAAGGAGATGCATGGGGATTGAAGAGAAAATGAGGCGAATAAAGAATAGAAAGGGGTTGTAAGAAATACTGAATGGTTGCTCTGATATATTTAATGTTTTCGATTATTTAATTATTTAAAATATCCTTTTACAACTTTAACAATGTTGATATTATTTTGATTTGTAAGAAAGTGTCTCTCATCAGCCATGCACCTCAAATCACTTGACTCGACACTAATCTAGTGTCTCGGCGGTGTGATATATACAAGGTTTTTATTATATTAACCCATATTCAAGCAACGTCTAGGAATATGGGATTTTATCTCAACGAAACATGTGCATTGCCCATTTTAGATTGAGTATAATCCGGGTTGCGCATACCAGGTTTTTGTTAGAAATGCCGAATGTGACTATATATACATGGTACGTGACGTATTTCCTCCTTTCTAAGATAGCAGATGAGCACATGGGTAGGTTGGTTCGTGCAATACAATAATTTCAATTTTGAATCGATATTTTAAAAAAGAAAATACCTTTTAGCCTGGCAGTGTCTTCTCAAATAGAGTACATTTGACCATTTTCACTGAAAGGTTTAATCGGATTCCGCATACTTTCATCGGATTGAAGGTTAAATAAGCCTAGTGGTCTAATTTTCAAATGAATATTAATATGAATTAAAAGCGGCTTTTACAAATGTATTGTATCTTTATTCCGGTGCTCAGATTAACAAATTTAACTTGATAGAATGTTATGCAGATAAGTATAATGCAGATCTGCAATCATCAGGAGCCTATTTGTATCTGTTGTACAGATTATCAAATAAGTTATAAGAGCCTATCACTCAGATTCTTATTCTGTTTAATTATACAAAAGGTTATCCTGGAAGGACTGTATTGCAGTCCTTTTATTTCTTAGAAATAAGCTGGTATTTCAATAATTATTATACCTCAATTTCATTTGTAATTTTTTGCTCGCGAATATCGCTTACAGAATAGAGCAAAAAAAATGATACAGTTTATAGACTTCCCAATTAAACTAAATCTTGATGAAATTGATATACATATGTATCTTCTTTTCAATAATAAATGTACATGAAGTACAAAAATAATTTACTGCCTTAATTAAAGATTAGGGGAGTTAATTGTTTTTGAGTGTCTCACCCTCTGCCTGTCTAACTCTGCGTCTGATTGAAAAAAATATCCTTGGTAAGAGATTGGTTTTCATATTTCATGAGTATTCCTTTTGACAAGATCTTTCATTTGGCATTAATGTATTGACCTATTGAACTAACTTGTTAGTATGACTCACATTTGCAAAAAATTACGAAATTCTAACTTTAGCAATAACTTCTGAAGTACCATGTCCTTCTTCTGGGTACAAATTCTAGAATGTGTGAGCATTCTATGTGTGTATTAGATATGTATATTCATTGAGACAGGTCCCTACTCTGTAACACAATATTTTTTTCTAACTTTGACCTTAGAATTAAAACTGCATTTGAAAAACAACATTGAAATTTGTCAAAAACCCCAATGCACCGGAATCAGTGTTTCACAAACACATTTTGTTTCAACTAGGTTTTAATGAAATGAAATCTCGATTTTTTTTTTTTATAACTGTAGTGTATTGGCCTTTTTTGTTAAAAAAAAGTAGGAATCAAGCAAGGCATTGTTTAAGCAACTAAAAAGAAGAGCGAAAAGATACTGAAGTAAAACCAGCCTTATGGCTTACATTCAAGATGACTGAACCTCGACTTCACCATAGATAAATTTATTATAACTCTTTATAGATATATCTTTGGTTGTCCAGTGTAACGTTGAATTTTGACCCGGGTTGAAAATTGACCCGGGGGTCATTTTTCAACGTTGAATACTGAGACCAAAGGTGTTGAATTTAGACCCTAATCCGTAGAAAACTGAGCCGGGTCGTGGAATTTTATCATAAAACCGGTTCAAAATTCAACAGCATAAAAACACATATTTATGATTGGGTTTTCACTACTGTAATTTAATTCATAGGTTAAAGGCTCCGTTTTGGTATTTACTGCAAAAAGCTGTAGTTTTTTTTGCTTACAAATTAATTTATTTCATTTATGTATCATGTATACAACAAGAAAATCGTAGAAAACGCATGAAAACTGGGTAGTCCGAATTTTCTTGGTTCCAGTGATAATCTATTTATTATAGGGAGCATTCATTATTGACTGTTGTAAGAAACTCAAATAGGTAATATCACCTTTTCGAATAGGTGATACCACCTACTAGTATTTAGCACGAAAAGGTGATATCACCTTTTATTCTTAGCTCTCTGATTGGCTCACACTTGATCACATGATCAAGTATAACAGCATAAAGACTTGAGTTACTATTTATAGAATCTGAAATGCATATTGACTTCATGTTTTTTTCTTGTGATCATATGCTATATTGCAGGGGTCCTTTTAGAAAATTTCATTAAAGTGAGTGACATCAAATCGTATTGATTTCTCAATTAAAGATAATACAGAGTATGACTTGATGTTTCTGAAAAAAAATACTACAACTTGTATCAATATTTTTATTAATGTTCCGTAGTTTATGAGACGTAACAATGCTTTAAAGTCTTGAATTAGGATCTACATGTACTTTATATTAAAACATATTGGATATCTTTGTCAAAAATTGATACGAGACATAATCAAATAATTAAATTAGTATTCTGAATAACTAAATCTTCTATAATTACTCCATCAATGTATAAAACGAAACACATTTATTTAATATTAAACAGCAACAGCTTAATTTATGCTGATATCTAGTCTCTAAGTCTTGAAGAAAGAAAACTTGTGCCTTATTCCCATATTTTCAAATTTTGTTTTGTCAATCTATGTGATAAAATGATTCATATCCGATAATAATGTTAAACTTTAGATTCCTATTTAATTGAGTTTACAACCAATTCTAGTTTAATTTGTCATATTTCCCAGAATGCAATCATGGCAATTATTGAAAAAGAATAAAAAAAAACATCGCATAGGAAATCATGGGGATAAAATTATGTAATAAGATGAGAAGTTTATAGAATAGGAATCGTATTTTTTCGAAAAGAAATGGATGCTCGTATGTTTTCGAACAACAACTTTATTGCATATAACCAAAAAATTATCGAATAAAAAAGATAAAATTATCGAATAGGAATGACAAAATTAGCGACTAGCAACCGATTGTTTTAAATATCAATGACATCGAATAGGAAACGCGTGTTTTCGAAAAAAAAAATATGTAAATATTATGATATATGAATCATATTGTCACATTTCCTGTAATTGGAATAGCAATTTATCGAATACAAATTACAAATAATGGAATAGAAATAACAAGTAATCAAATAGGAATCACATTGTATAGAATAAGAATAATCTCATTCTCAAGGTTATGGTCCGGAAGCGATCAATTTTCAAGCCGAGACAGGCTACTGACAAATAGGTTAATTGTTACAGGGATTTCAACAATTTATTTAAAGTCAGCATTACGTACATGCTATGGTCGCTATAATATTGCTCTTTTTCACAAAAATAACCTATCATTGGAATCATTTTGGTCAGTGTGTTTCATTCTAATTAATAGGCTATTAATTTTGTTATTTTTATACTGAATTTGACTAGATGGGATGTTCCACCAACCTGATCAATATATATAGGGCTCACTTTCTAGACAGCCGATTTTTAAGATTTTTGTTTTATGCACTATTCGTTGTTTTGTAGTTATTTATGGATACCATGGATTTTGGAAAGTATTTTCAAAAATAAAGTTGTCATGCTTGAAGATAACTGAAATCGTGCACTGATCAAAATGTACATATATACACGGGGTGATACTGTATGTTTATTTCTATTATTCTTGAAAAGGGAAAAAATTGAAACCGAAATATAAATAAAGTGATATTGCATGATAAATCCCGTAAAACAACTTCCCAGTTAAAAAAAATGTTCAAACTTTGAGGTGGGGTCAATATTCAACAGGGTCAATTTTCAACTTGTTGACGTCATCAGGTGTAAGAAAAAAATTATCAAGCTGTTGAAAAATGACCCCGGGTATAAATTCAACGACTTTTGGTCTCAATATGCAACGTTGAAAAATGATCTCGGGTCAATATTCAACGTTAAAAAATGACCCCCGGGTCAATTTTCAACTCGGGTCAATATTCAACGTTACACCGGTTCCCGATATTTAAACAATCTTTGAGCTTCAGAATATTACGTTACACGTCTATTTTCTATTGAATTGGTGACACTCTTAGCAAAGTTAACTTTCATGTGTTTATTTCAAAGATCTTTTTAAAAACATTTCTATAAAGACACTTTTACACTGACTCGACTCTGCTATCTGCTCGATCAGTTACAGACGTCCATACAGTGTTTTTCCATCGAGCACTCGTGGTCAAGAAGAATTTCCTACCTAAGAAACCAGACCTCGCAGTACACATTTGGTCTCTATTATCCCATAATGAGTTATTCGACACATAAACCATTAAGAGTGAGACAGCAAATTCACATGCAATTTTATTTAATAAAATTTCAATAAAACCTATCACACAAATAATCCATAGCACCTTTGAAAACTTTTTTTAACTCAATCCTAGTAATTGTATCAACAACGTTGGGTGTGTGTGATAGGGAGAGGGGGTGTTTGTGTTTTTATGCTGATGGATTAGTACATGTAAGTATATGCTTTATTGGAAAGTAAAGTAACGAAATGTGCATCCTGATCGATATCCAATGTTGTCTTGATTCGTTGATATTCTTTTTATTAAACTTTTGATTACTTTTATGATTGCAATGGTAAAATTAAATGCTTGGAATTATAATTCATTGGGGATAATCGGTGAATAGGGTTCAGTTTTTTTTAATTCCCCTATGGCATGTAAAAATCAAAGGGTCAAAGGCTGGTATAGGTCTCGAGGGGTGCAACTGATGTCGCTAAGTTACACTAACAAAACCGAGAGTTAATGCCTACTGTCTCAAATAGGTTCTGCCAGCTAGTCACATGTCACACCTCCCCGTGGTGGCCTTGGAGTGACAGTGGCAAAAGACGAGTCTCCAGCACATTTAAATAACTAGAACCTGTGACTAGGGGAAGGAAAACCCCATCAGAAAACCACCGGTCCTCCGGGAACAGGGGGTTTTGCATAGGATTAGCAGCCCTATCGTGTAAAAACTCTCAATACTACAGAAACCAGAGCAACAAAAGAAGAAATCCAGAGAGAAGCCTCACCTAGAGGCAGTAAGACGCAGACTGATGAAAGCCGTATGGAAACCAGTCAGCCGAAGCTTCTCCTGACGATGAAAGTAGCAACAAGAATAGGAACCTGGAACGTGCGAACCATGTTTGAAACTGGAAAGGCATCCCAGGTAGCCATAGAGATGAGGAGATACAACATCCAACTACTCGGAATATGTGAGAGCAGATGGAATGGAAGTGGCATGTCTTCATTGACTGGCGGTGAAAAGATCATATACTCTGGACATGCAGATGAAAATCATGAACACACTGAAGGAGTCGCCATCATGATGTCACCAGCTACTGCCAATGCACTGACTGAATGGGAACCAATCTCATCAAGGATTATGACAGCAAGATTCCACTCTAAAGGAAGAGAAGTAATTGTAATCCAATGTTACTCACCAACAAACACTGCAGATGAAGAAACAAAATAAGATTTTCACACAAAATTGCAGGCAGCAGTGGACAAGACACCAAGGCGAGATATGAAAATCTTGATGCTGACATGAATGCCAAGATAGGTTCAGACAATTACGGGAAAGAACTCATCATGGGTACCCAGGCACTCGGAAACATGACCGAGAATGGAGGGCTGTTCACAGATTTTTGCGCTTTCAACGACCTTGTGATAGGAGGAACTGTCTACCAGCACAAAAATATCCACAAAGAGACTTGGATTTCCCCTGACGGAAAAACCAAGAACCATATAGACTTCATTACTATCTTAAGGAAGTGGAGACGCAGCCTCCTTGATACAAGATCAAGAAGGGGGGCTGATGTAGCTTCAGACCACCCCCTAGTACAAGGCACTATAAAAGTAAAGTTGAAAGCCATCAAGGACAACTGTGACAGACCACACATCAAGTTTAACACTCAGAGACTTCAGGAAAAGGACACAAGAGACACCTTTAGCATTTTAATGAAAAACAGATTTGAGGTCCTAAACAAAGTCTGTCAAGAAACTCCACTAGAAGAACACTGGAACTTCATTAAAGACAACTGGAAAGACACATGCGAAGGGATCCTAGGGAAAAGAGAAAAGGGAGACAAGGAATGGCTTTCAGGAGATACATGGAAGCTGGTCGATGAAAGAAAACTTCTCAAAGCAAATTATCAGTTGCGAGGATGAACAAAAGAAGCAAGAATTAAAAGATAGAAAGACTATTCGAAACAATGAAGTAAAGAAAAGTGCAAGTAGAGATAAAAGACACTTTTATAATGTACTTCCTACAGAAGCTGAGGAAGAGGAAGAGAAAAGAAACTTCTGTACCATGTACAAAATAACAAGAACCCTGGCTGGGAAAAGACCACCACAGACCAAGCCAGTAAAAGTCAAGGAAGGCAACGCTATAACAAAGGAAGAAGACCAGAGAAAGCGCTGAGCAGAACATTTCAAAGAACTCCTAAATCGACCAGCACCAGAAACAACACCAAACATACCTTTAGGAGACTCTGAACTAGCAGTGATCACCGTCCCTCCCACAAGGGCTGAGACCATCAAGGCTTTGAAGAAATTAAAGAGTGGGAAAGCAGCTGGACCTGATGGAATCCCTCCAGAAGCCCTTAAAGCATACACAAAGACTTCAGCAGACATCTCCTACAGAAGATATGGTCAGAGGGAAAGGTACCAGCTGATTGGAAAAAGGGACATCTAGTGAAGCTACCCAAGAAAGGAGACGTGGAACAATGCAAAAACTGGTGTGGCATCATGCTCCTCTCTGTCCCAAGCAAGATCCTAACAAGAATAAAACTGGAAAGGCTCAAAAATGCTATAGAAGAACGACTTCGTCTTGAACAGACAGTCTTTAGAAAGGACAAGTCCTGTACAGACCAGATCGCCACTCTACGTATGATAATCGAACAAACACTGGAGTGGCAGTCAACACTGTATCTTAACTTCATAGACTTTGAAAAGGCCTTTGATAGTGTTGATAGAAAAGTCATCTGGAAACTTCTACAGCATTGTGGAACGCCTCCTACCTTTATCAACCTGATACGACAATTGTATGACGAGGCAACATGCCAAGACATTCACAATTGAAAGCGTTTGAAGTACAGACTGGGGTTAGACAAGGTTGTCTGCTGTCACCAATGATTTTTCTAGTGGTAGTGGACTGGATCATGCGGGAGACAACGAAAGTTAGTAAGACAGGAGCGAAAAGTCCAGTGGACTTTCACTCAGTGTTTGGAAGACCTTGACTTTGCAGATGGTCTATGCCTCATGTCCCAGAAGTATGAGCATATGCAGCTCAAGACAAATAGGCTTGCAAAAGAAGCAGCAAAGACAGGTCTAAAGGTGAACATCGGAAAGACAGAGGTGATGCGGCTCCACAACAAACAGCAAACGCCAGTTACACTTGGAGAGCACAACCTTAAACATGTAGACTCCTTTACATACTTAGGCAGTAGCGTCACAGCCACTGGTGGAACAGATGAAGACATAAAAGCAAGAATTAATAAAGCAAGACACGTCTTCACCACCCTCAAGCCTGTGTGGAGTTCAACAGCACTGTCCACACGCATAAAACTCCGCATCTACAACACCAATGTTAAGTCTGTGCTCCTCTACGGGTCTGAAAAATGAAGAATCACAAACACCACCTCCAACAAACTACAAACCTTCGCTAACAGATGTCTGCACCACATATTGAACATCAGATGGATAGAAACTATACGCAACAAGATCCTGTGGGAAAAAAACAAACCAAGACCCAATCACTGAACAAATAGCTCGCAGAAACTCCGAAAACCACCAGGAGACATTACACGCCACTCACTCGAGTGGAACCCACAAGGCAAACGGCGAGCTGTGCGTCCCTGGAAAACTTGGCGAAGGTCATGTGAAGAGGAGATCAGGCAATGTGGACACACCTGGGAACAACTAAAAAGGGCTGCCCAGAATAGAGTGCGGTGGAGAACTGTTGCCGAGGCCCTATGTTCCACCAGGAACCAAAAGAAACCATGATGATGATGATGTAAAAATTATGTTTATTCACCATGAGAGTATTCACTAATGCTAATGCTACCCACCCGGAGCACTCAATCTCTGTGTGGTTATGTTAGATGGTGTTCTGTTTTACATTTCTTTGGTGGACCAATTGCTTATAAATAACAAGCATAAAAGTTATAAATAAAAGTTTGTTTTAAATAATACTAAGTCGTTTTTAAAACCTTTCATAACCTTTTTCATAGCTCATTAGATATTTATTATTTTTTTATTTTATAAAATTATATGATCTCTGTCATGGGTGTGCACTATGTATCAAAAAAAGTCAATACAAAGCTTGTTAAGTAAATGATATAAACAAGATATGTATTACGGTGTATAAAATTTATTGTAAATTATTAACAGGAGGAACATTTTTAATGATAATGCCGTATAAAACGATGAAATAATGTACTGATTTACAAAGTTAACAGCAGTAAAATATAAACATTTCGATGTAAAATATAAATATTTTGATAGCCGTTAATTAAGGCGATTTACAAAATGCATTGTTTTAGAATTTAGGTATTTGAATCAATGAATACAAAAAAATCAAATACCAATTATTTAATCAAAATTTATGTTACTAGAAAAATTTTTCAATAGGATAGAAAGGATCTTAAGGATATCCGATCCTCAGCCAGGAAGAATAACTCCAAAAATTAATAATTAATTTAAAATGCATCAAAACGAAACTTGAAAATGTAATTTTTTTTCATGCAACAATTTTCATTTGTTGAATTTCATTTCATTGAATAGTGAGTGGAGTTACTATAAATAGACAATGTCGACTAGTCAGGCAGGTGTCCTTACACGAAACATGAGCACAGGAGGCGAAAAATCAAATAAATCTAGCTCAAAGCAGAGTCCAGTATTGAAAACACCAACAAAAGGAGGTGAGGGTGAGTGGACACAGATTCAACTTCAATTAAAAGAAATAAAAAGCGATTTAAATAAAACTTTGAAAGCTGACGATGTAAAAGAGCTCATTAAAAATGTAGTCGAGGAAATGCTTCAAAAACATCAGGATAAGATTGAGAAAAAGTTCAACGACAAAATCGAAGGTTTAAAGCAAGAAAATAGACAATTAAAAGACAGTATTGAAAAACTGGAAGCCGATAAAAGGGCAATTAAACGTGAACTCGATGAGAGCAATGAAGCGTTAAACGATTTACACAATCGATTTGAGGAGAATGAAAACATGGCTAAAGCCGCTTTCGCTAAGGCTAACCAAAACGAGCAATATTCACGAAAATACAATGTTAAATTCCATGGTCTCCCCGAAACCGAAGGAGAAAATCCCCTGGAAATTGTCAATAACGCACTAGCAGAAGTAGGGGTGGAAATTCAAGGCAGTGATGTTGTGGCCATTCACCGAATCCCCGGAAAGCCGGACGAACACAAACCCATAATTGTTGAACTCTGTCTCGTGCCGTTCAAGGGTCACAAGGAACTAAATTTTTTTTTCTCACACTTTTTTGTTTATTTTTTTTCTAGTTATGTTGTGTGAAAGTTTGTCAATGTGTGTGTGTGTGTGTGTGCATGTACTTACCTGTGTCAATCTACCTACGGAAGGGGTGTGCCCAAAATTTATTGCAACAATACAGAGCTGGAACAATCTTTTTTCTTTTCTAAACCAGTATGAGTTTCAGTGTACTTTCTTTTAATTGTAGGGGAATTGGAGGTATAGAAAAAAGAAGGGATGTATTAAATTATATTAAGCAAAAGAATTTCTCGGTATGTTTACTTCAAGATACTCATTTAACTAATGATGATTATCAACAAGTGAGGTCTTTCTGGGGCTTTGATGTATATTTTTCACCAGGAAAATCAAATGCTAGGGGCACTGCAATACTATTTAATAACAATTTTGAATATAATATTTACAAGCAATACAATGATGATGATGGGAATCTCCTTATACTTGAAATGAATGTTTTCAACAAGTATGATTTTATGTTAATTAATTTGTATGGTCCAAATAAGGACAGCCCATCTTTTTATGAGTCTTTGTTTGATATAATATCAGAATTTAATGGTGAATTTGTTATTATGGCAGGGGACTTTAATCTGATACAAGATAAAAATTTAGACTGCTATAACTATAATAATGTAAATAACCCAGAAGCTAGAAAAGTGGTATTGGATTTAAAGGAAACACTTGGCCTGGTTGATCCTTGGAGAATTAAGTATAATAATCGGAAGAGGTATACATGGTTTAAAAATAAACCAACTAAAAAAGCTAGACTAGATTATTTTTTGGTGTCAAATGAATTAATGGCACTTATTGATAAAGTTGACATAAGTCCGGGCTATAGATCAGGCCATTCAATGATTGAACTTAGCATTACATTAAGTAAATTTGAAAGAGGAAAGGGGTTCTGGAAATTTAATAACTCATTGCTTAATGATCCTGTCTATGTTGATAAAGTCAAAGAAACAATAAATACGGTTAAACAGAAATATGCTGCTCTCCCATATAAGCCTTCAGAAATTAAGAATATATCAGATGAAAATTTATGCTTGACTATAGATGATCAATTATTTTTTGAACAACTGTTATTAGAAATAAGGGGAGTAACAATTGCCTTATCATCTAGAAAAAAGAAGCTTACAGAAAATAAAAGAAAATCTCTCGAGGAAGAAATAATTAAACTAGAAAGTGATCTTAATGATAGTAGTGATTCTCCAGACACTTTTGAAAAATTAAAACAAGCACAAACCAAACTCGAAGAAATTAGAAAAGAATATATTAAAGGACTATTTGCTAGAACCAAGCTTAAATGGATAGAATATGGAGAGAAACCTACTAAATATTTTCTTAGTCTAGAGAAAAGAAATTATATAAATAAAACTGTAAATAAGCTTCTCACAGATAATGGTATTGTCACTGGACAGTCGGATATCCTATCCGAAATTGAAAGATTTTATAAGGCATTATACTCATGTGTGGACAATAAGTTACACGATGCGGAATTGGAAAGCATTATTAATACTGAACATATTAATGTATTGGATAAAAACACCGCTACAGAACTTGAAGGTTTGATATCGAAAGAGGAAGCCCTTACATCACTTAAAAATATGAAAAACAATAAAAGTCCTGGAAGTGACGGGTTTACTGTTGAATTCTTCAAATTTTTTTGGAAAGATTTGGGAACTTTTCTAGTCAGATCTCTTAATTATGGATTTATATTAGGGGAATTATCTTTGACCCAGAAGCAGGGTATTATTTCTATTCTCCCTAAGGGGGATAAGCCAAGAGAGTACCTTAAAATTGGCGGCCTATTTCGTTACTAAATGTATCATATAAAATTGCCTCCTCATGTATTGCTAATAGAATAAAAAAGGTCTTGGACTTCTTAATTCATGACAATCAAAAGGGCTTTCTTCAGGGTAGATTTATAGGAGAAAATACTCGAGTTATTTATGATACAATCCATAATACTCTTGAAAAACAGATCCCCGGTATCTTATTACTTATTGATTTCGAAAAGGCATTTGATTCAATTTCATGGCGATTTATGTATAGGACCCTAAAGTTGTTTAATTTTGGCCCTGATATAATAAAATGGGTATCAGTTTTATACAACAAAGCTAGACTGTGTGTTTTACAAAATGGTATTTTTTCTAATTTCTTTTTAATTGGACGAGGTTGTCGCCAAGGAGATCCTGTATCCCCTTATTTATTTAATCTCTGTGTTGAAATTATGGGTATAATGATTAGACAAAACAAAAATATTAAAGGAATAAATATAGGAAAGGAAAAAGTTTGTTTACTCCAATATGCGGATGATACAGTACTGTTCTTAGATGGCTCAGAAAAAAGTCTAAAAAGTGCACTTGACCTTCTTTTTCAATTTTCAAAATTTTCCGGTTTAAAGCCTAATATTAGTAAAACTAAAGCTATCTGGATTGGCTCAAAACTTGGTTCAAATGAAACACTGTGTGATAATACAGATCTACGTTGGACTAATCAACCATTTACAATATTGGGTATCACTTACACTGCAAATCTTAAAGAAATGGAACAACTGAACTTTGATAGCAAATTAGTTGGGATTCAAAAAGAAATAACACAGTGGTCTAAAAGACATATTACCCCATTAGGCAAAATAACAGTTGTTAAAAGTGTTTTACTGTCCAAACTTACTCACTTGTTCAGTGTTTTGCCTACACCAAGCGTACAGTAGATTAAAAAATTAGAAAAATTACTTTTTAAATTTATTTGGGGCAATAAACCTGATAAGATTAGCCGAAAAACATTACAGTCAGAGTTTAAAAAAGGTGGATGCAGAATGACTAATGTTGAATTTTTTTATAAAATCTCTTAAACTTACTTGGTTTCGGAGAATACTTTCTACTAACGCAACACAGTGGGCAGTATTGTTTACAGAAATTACTGGTTGTAATGTCACACAGATGTGTCAGTTTGGGTCAGAATACATTAGACAAAAAGTAAAGTTAATTTCCAATCCTTTTTGGAGAGAAACACTCTCATATTTTACAGATTTTATTAATATTTGTACATCTGCAATACAGGATAACACACTATTGGAACCATTATGGTACAATGAAAAAATAAAAATACAAAACCAAAGTGTTTTTTATAAATCTTTATATAGAAAAGGATTCCATATAGTTTCTGACTTGCTCATTAGCCAGGGTACTTTTATTTCTTATGATAAATTAAAAGATTATTTTAATGTAAAAATGCCCTTTACCATATATGAAGGTCTTAAGCATGCTATTTTATGTGCAATGCCAGAAGTAAAAAATCTGGATCCTTCTTTAGTAACAAGACCAGTCCATCTTGAGTTTATAACAATTTTGTGTAAAGATAAAAAAGGTTCTAGAAGAATATATGATTTGTTTATGTCCCAAGGACAACATAAACCTTTGTGTGAAAAGAAATGGACAAATGATTTATCACTACAAGATGACTTTAATTGGAATCAAGTTTATATTAATCTTAAAAATCTAACAAAAGATACAACATTGTTTTGGTTTCAATATAGAATTTTACATAGAATACTTGGTGTGAAAAGATATTTGTTTTTTTCAAAAATTATTGATAATCAAAAGTGTGCACTGTGCTCAAAGGAACCTGAGACATTAAAACACTTATTTTTTTAATGTGATTTTGTCAAGATAATCTGGTCATCCTTAGAAGATTGGATTTGTTTAAAATCTGGTAGAACATTGCAATTTAATATACAAAATGTAATCCTCTGTACTGCAGACATTGATGTGGGTTTGAATGTTATTATTGTATTAGTAAAAAAATATATCTTTCAAACATCAAGAAAAAAGTGTACCATTTTATTTAATGATTTATTATTGTACTTGAGCAATTATTTTGTTATAGAAAAAAAAGTATATGATGTTGAACAATTTGAAAAAAGATGGTCTAATTGGAAATGTCTTTTTCAAAGTAATGACTAAGCATTGGAGTTTTATACTATTGTTATATTGACTGATATTTATTTAATGACTAAGCATTGGAGTTTTATACTGTTGTTATACTGACTGATATTTATTTCACCCCCCTTCCACATGTAATATTGTGTGAGTCTCACTCTGTATGTAAGTGTGTGTACGTCTGTATGTGAGTGTGTCATTAACTACATTTAAATGTTTGCTTCTGAACATATATGTAATGTGTTGTTTCTGTAAATAAAAAAAAAAAAAAAAAAAAAAAAAAACAATTTTCATTTTATTCATCTTTATAAGATTCAAGGGTTTTGGAAATTTTAGAAAAGGAATTATAAAAGTTGATATTTGTACCCTATAAAAGGAAAAAAAAATCAATACAGTTTCAGAGAAATAAGATTTTCTTGAATCCAGGCTTAGATACCAATGCTTATTACCATGATATGAAATGCGAAGTGATTTGTGGTGTCTTGCAATGATAACAAAAGTCTTTTACACTATTTACTACAGAATATATGACGGAAATAGAAGACAAAAAATACCAAAATAAGTATAAAAATCTTGACAATTTCTATGAATGCCTGGATACCTATCGTTTTTAAACGTAAAATATATTTGTTGATCAATTTGCAATTAGAAAATACATTGAAGATATTCCAATGCGCTTTTTCTGCAAAATTATTGGAGATTTGGCAATTTTCCCTATATAATATGATTAACTTTAATCTTTAACATTAAATAAATACTGTGGACAAATCTACATAATATTGTGGATTCAGAGATACTTTTATGAGTATTTTTGATTACTTAACTGCAAATTTTATAAATCTAAGGATCGGACTACCTTAAAAGCCAAAATGTACATTTTGAAATCTGTGCTGCATGTCTTATAATCTACATCAACAACAATTACATGAAATTCATTTGAATCAGTAATTTACATGCAGATCTATCGACAAAGTTAAAGTAGGCAACTTAAGCTTGTAATTGCTCTTATTAATGAGTATATGAAATTCAATAATTTTTGTGAATTTTAAAACTTTCACATAAACATGGTATCCCTTACAGTAAACAGGTACTACTGTAACAGTGAATTTTCTTTTCCTTTTCTGGTTTTCATAATGATGCATTTATCGTTTCTTGAAAAAGAAGGCAAATAGTTTATATTAACGTAGATTAAATATGGAGACAACAAACAGTTATCAGGCTAAAAAGTCAATTGACACAAGAAAAATTGGAGCAGAGCGAACACCGACCTTTTAAACATTAGAGTAGGGGCAGTGAGTATCCCTTGTTGACGTCACCTCGCTGTGTGTCCCTTGTCCTGATTCCGTAGACAATTCAGTGTCAACAGTGGCCTGACTATTGTCCTGTATGAAAACGTCAGTGAAAATTATTGATAGTTTTTTTTGAGCAGACATGTGAAAGATAAAAATTCAAGAAGTGTCGCACAGAAAAACAATTTTTGAAGGATATGAATTTGCTTTATGTATTTAAAACACAGGCATTGAGATTCTCATCTCATTTAAATAGCCGTTACCTTATTTCATTCAAATATGAATTTTGCATTTCACATTAAATATGAATTTCGATACCATCTATCTGAATAATAGCATAATACGATTTTAAATTCAAAAGCCCTATTATCATATTTAAAAAAGAACTTAAAGCTTTTAAGACATTATCAGGGGAAAAGTAACGTTAAGTTAATGATATTAAGTGTTGCAATTCTTTTTTATATTTTGCAAATAAATATTGATTACAGAAACTTTCTTGTTAAATGTTATTTAAGGAAATACCACGATTATTTCTTTCCAAAAATGTACAATATCTTCTTCTCTTATGTGGTGAATACTATTTGTTAAGTGTGCTGGGCATGACACTGTAACTTTTCTAGAATATCCTGCTCCCGAACAAAGCAATCCGGCAGATGACTGGTATACCTCTTGATAAGAGCACTGATAACCAACTGTGAATCGACAGGGTCTCTGAAATGTTTCTGTGATTTCTTTTAATTTTTCTTCTATCAAATTCCTAATTTCAATAACAGTGCCCCTTTGCAACTCGTTTTTTCTGTGTAGAACCTGAAGCTGAATAGATGTCGTTGTGGCCGCCACCACTACTATGTGGTCCTTATGAAAAAAACAAGCGAAGTCTTTATAAAGATATTCCCCTGTGCTATCAAGTAAACTGAACGCCATTTGATCTAACAGAATTACAACAATCAATCGGAAATAATAGAAATATGAAAGAACTGGAATTTGTACGCTATCACAGTTGTTCTATTTTTCACGGTTTTGAACAGATATTTCCCTTTGAGTCAAAGCTTCGTTTATTCATTAGAAGGTACGTAATGTACTGAATGTCAATAAGAAAATGATATCAACAAGACTTTCTTTTAGATACCTCATTTTATTTAAAATAACATCCAGTCGTGGTTGTCTTCCATCTCTAACTACATAAATTGATTCTGGTCTGAGTTTACATTTTCGAAGGCGTTAAAAACCACTGAACATCGACGACAACAACATCTCGAAGAAATCTTGCGTTAAAGTAAATAATGATTCCGATATCGTTATAAAACTTCATAAGGTTTTCGGACTCTGCAAATACCTTTTGATGATAATTTTTAAAACCATATTTATACCCTGTTTATATAAAGTGCGAATGCTCCCTTCATACAAGACCAAGCCATTGAACAGTGAGGAATTTATTTCGTGCCAGCACTTACTGCGATATGGGAACTCTGTTTATGTAGTGTCATCCGAAAGACAGACCTCTACGTCCCACAGTAAAATTCAAATCAGCGACGTAAAGATCTCCTTATTTCGCGACTCTAGAACAGACGTTCTAACCACTGCGCCACGCGGACGACTGACATTATTTAGAAAGTAAAAACCAAAATAATATAATCAGAAAGATCTAGATTATTGATAGACTTTGTAGTGTTAAGAGTGGGCTTTCTTCAATGAAAATTATGACTCTTTCAAAACCTTATGCAATGTCCGGATCTTCAAAATTTTAAGTATTTCAAAGTGTTTCAGACATAAAATACTCCACATAAAGTACGATGGTTGTCAGAAAGTGTCTTAGAGAGGGAAAACAGGTTGGGTTTTTTTTTTACTAAGTTAAATTTATTTTCTTTCCATAGCAAAAAGCAACATTTTCTGGTTTTGCATTTCATGTTTAATGGTAAAACACGTAAAAAGAGAAAATTATGCAAGAAAAAGCAAGCATATAAGTGTAAATCGGCGCACGAGAGCAAGCGTAATTCACGTCTCTTATAACGTCATAATCGATTTTTCTGATTCACATGCGTCTGTAAATTATCTGTTTGTTGTTTTTTTTTTTCGAAATTGTGAAATAAAAATCACTCTTGACTTATTGCTGCTTACCGTATTTTTTTTTTTTACAGATTCAAATATCAGTCGAAATTTAGTCGAAGATCGCTTTATATTGCAGGCATCAGATAGTGCATAATGTTTGATGTCGATCGTGGTCTAGAATGTCCCTCACTGTCTGCGTTTAACAAACAGTATTCTATTTCTTACATTGTATACATGTATATGCTATCATTGAATCTCATACCATTTAAAACAACTTCTCTATTAGAATCTAGTGTGAAATGTCACTTCTATTGATGAAACAAGAATATCAGCAGTCTCGTTTAAAGTCATCATTACGTTACTTCTTTGGTCGATACACTGACCTTATCAGCAAATACAATTTATCATTGGGTAAAATGCTGACTAACGTTTTTCTTACTTATTGCTGGAGTTTTATGTAGAGACTTACATTTATAATCGACGACTGACTTCAACTGACTACAATTTAAACAGAGACAAACTCCATTAGTAAAATGTAAAAGTCAGCTGTCGAATGTAAAAGTAAGTCTCTTCATAAAACTCAGCTAGTCCATTATTTATAAACTGAATTGACGATGGACTTTCCGTTATTTCCCTATCATGACAATGAGCACAAGTCGTGTGTTGCCGGTCGGCAGGGGATGCTCACTCATTTATTGCACAAATTCCACCTCTGATATTTCGGACGTCCGTGTTTACTATGCTCCTATTTTGTGTTGTTTTATGGACTTTTGATCTTGAATAATGTTCGTTATCTCCATTTGTTTCATTCTGTTATCTTTTTTCAGTCTCTATATAAACCATATTCAAAAGAATTTATTGCATCCCTGTGCGCTTTATCAAACTCAATTCTAACAACACATTAAAAATCACAACACCAATAGTCTGTTCCTGAAAAAAACTAGGTTCACTTTATGGAGAAAATGGCCCTCTCCTTGTACCAGTTAATAAACTATCACAAAGATTCCAATTTCAGATATCAAAATAAAGTACTGACTTGGTACTTTCATTTCCTGTAATAAAATTTCTTTTTGAGAATCCAAAGTATTAGAAAATAGGCTTTGACAAAATGTTGAGTACTGTTGAAAACATACGTATCTGACAACCTCCGGCAAAGAATTAAAATATGAGTACAACCGAACGATCCAAAAATAAAAACAAGCTTTTTAATCTTCAGAAACAAATCTTTTATTATGATGTTGCATATTTGAATCAGAGGTTGTGCACTATAAAAAATTGAAAAAAAAATACTTAATCCATTTTATTTTCAAGGATATACAGGATATGGGGAAACGAACATTTTATGACGTCATAATGCATTGACTGGATAGAAAATTACGACATGCTCAATATATACAAGGTCCCCAATAGTCCAAGTGATAAATACTATATTTTCAACTTACACTGAGCAATTTTGATTTTTCATAAATTCTAAGGGCCGAAAAAGTTACTCTTGCTTTTTGACATATGATTAAGATTTTGATTCTGGTTTCCCTGATTTAACTTTGAATTCAATGTTTAACATAATTCCAAAGAATTAAAGCAATTGTAATAGTAATATGCGGAATAAATTGAACATTTTGTTCGTGCTCCGTAAGACCATATTGGTCTTCATATAAACCGTTCCAATATTATTAATATAAAAGATATATACATGTATAAAAGAATTCACAAATTTAAATAACATTCAATTTATTATGTCTTTGCAATCTTTGTTAGTATTGGTTGCGTATAAATAAAGTTATTAACATTGTCTGAGAGTTTTTGGGATAACCCTCGTAATTCAATCTAATCATTTCTATATTCAAAGATTCCAAATCCATGAAACGTATCCGCAAAATGAACAATCTTTCTCTATTCATTTTATGTAAGTATATCAGAACACTGTATAAAATAACATTATCTTCTTGTTTATATTAAATTTAAAAGGAAATGTCATATACATGTATGCCTTAACTTAAGATGTTTAGATTTACATTGGTACTTGAAATCCAAAAGCTGTGAAATATGTACATCTTTTCTTATATAATATATATGCTTTAAAGCATTAAGTACTCAACCTAGTCTTCTTATCCAAACCATTAAAATTTTCAGGATTAGACGTGATTTGCTGAAAAATTTGAACAAAACAGTCACACAGAAAATGAAAATCATCAATGGAATTACAGAAAATGAGAAGGCTTTCATCAATTTTTATACTTGACGTCGAAAAAATAAACCTTCGATCAATGTTTAGTTATTCCTCAAGATCTAATCTATACGACGAACTCGGCTGGGAGCCATTATATCAGAGAAGAACAAACCATAAACTAATATTGTTTTACAAAATGTTTCATGGTATTGCCCCTTATTATCTTAGCAAATTGTTACAGCCTTCCAACCAGTGCAACACTCTTATAGTTTGAGATCAGATGGTAATAATCTTACTTTACCATGATGTAGAACTGTATCATACTATGAAAGTTTTATTCCTTCAACTATAAAACTGTGGAATAATCTTAGTTCTTATGTGAAAATGTCAATGTCACCATCTTTATCAATTTTCAAGTCAAAAATAATCCAATCTTTTAGCAGTTGTAAATACTTCAATTATGGTAACAGAATCGAGAATATACTTCACTGTCAACTACGTGATAAAGCTAGTAATCTTAATGCACACCTAAAAAATCATTATATAATAGCCGATGCATCTTTTCCAAAGTGTAATTACCATACAGAGGATAATGAACACTTTTTTATGGATTGTCCAACATATAGCATTCAAAGAAATAAAGTAAGAAAAAAACTTAAATGAGCTTGATGTACCTTATGATCTAAAAATTCTTTTACAAGGGAGTTCGGAGTATTCGTTCCAAACGAACCTCAATATTATAAAAAATGAACATAAATATATCAAGTTAACAAAACGTTTTTCAATCATATATTTTTTTTAAAATATGGATTCTTGATACTTTATACATGTTTATATTTATTATGCTTATTTTGATCTGGATCTGTGCGTGTCAGGGTGTGGTCGCGTGTGTGAGTGTGTGTGTGAATGCGTATGTGAGCACTCGTATCTAAATATGCATAGTAAATATATACTCTGTTCATTGTATTGTAACCTTGACCAATCTATTCAGTTTACTGAGTAAATATTGTTTAAATCAATGTTTAGTGTGTGCCTTTCTGAAGGCTGTTTTTCATCTCTTTTAATTCACACCTTTTAATATATAATTGTAATTATGTTCGTGTGAAGAAGTAAATCTTTCACCTTACAAATATTATGCATCAAATATCATTCATTCGTTCTCACTACATGCATTTAGGCGTACTCCCTTTTCGGCTAGAAGCTGCAAAATTCGAGTATTTCCTCCTTGTACAGCAAAATTTGCTGCATTTTTCCCTGTTTTATCCATAGAAAAAATTATATTAGGATACTGTGAGAGTATATGTTGACACATCTCATATTTAGCATTACCACATGCGATATGCAGAATTGTTAAGTGGTCAGAAGTTGTTTCGGTGATAGGGACACCATTGTCTGCCAGAAGCTGTAAAATGCGAACATCGCCTCCTTGTGCTGCACAATGTGCTACATTCCCTCCAAATGTATCTACATCATCAAGCATATTAGGATAATGTGACAAAATGTATTGACACATCTCGTATTTTGCAAAGCAACATGCGAAATGCAGAATTGTCCTATTGTCATATGTGGTTCCAGTTAAAGGGACGCCTTTGTCTGACAGAAGCTGTAAAATGCGAACATCGCCCCCTTGTGCTGCACAATGTGTAGCATTCAATCCTCTTGTAGTTACAGCATTTAGCATATCAGGATATTGTGACAGTATGTGTTGACACATCTCGTATTTAGCATTACTACATGAGATATGCAGAATTGTCTGATTGGCATATGTGGTTCCAGTTAAAGGGGCACCTTTGTCTGACAGAAGCTGTAAAATGCGAACATCGCCCCCTTTTGCTGCACAATGTGCAGCATTCCATCCCAGTGTATTTACAGCATTTAGCATATCCGGATATTGTGACAGTATGTGTTGACACATTTCGTATTTAGCATTACTACATGCGAGATGCAGAATTGTCTGATTGGCATATGTGGTTTTAGTTATAGAGGTACCTCTGTCTGACAGAAGCTGTAAAATGCGAACATCGCCCCCATGTGCTGCACAATGTGCATTATTCCACCCATTTGTATCTACAGCATTTAGCATATCCGGATATTGTGACAGTATGTGTTGACACATTTCGTATTTAGCATTACTACATGAGATATGCAGAATTGTCTGATTGGCATATGTGGTTCCAGTTAAAGGGGCACCTTTGTCTGACATATGCTGTAAAATGCGAACATCGCCCCCTTGTGCTGCACAATGTGCAGCATTCCACCCATATGTATCTACAGCATTTAGCATATCAGGATATTGTGACAGTATGTGTTGACACATCTCGTATTTAGCATGAAAGCATACGAGATGCAGAATTGTCTTATTGTCATATGTGGTTCCAGTTAAAGAGGCACCGTTGTCTGACAGAAGCTGTAAAATGCGAACATCGCCCCCTTGTGCTGCACAATGTGCAGCATTCCACCCATTTGTATCTACAGCATTTAGCATATCCGGATATTGTGACAGTATGTGTTGACACATTTCGTATTTAGCATTACTACATGAGATATGCAGAATTGTCTGATTGGCATATGTGGTTCCAGTTAAAGGGGCACCTTTATCTGACATAAGCTGTAAAATGCGAACATCGCCCCCATGTGCTGCACAATGTGTAGCATTCCATCCCCTTGTAGTTACAGCATTTAGCATATCAGGATATTGTGACAGTATGTATTCACATATTTCGTATTTAGCATTACTACATGCCGAATGCAGAATAGTTCCATTGTCATATGTGGTTTCAGTT
This sequence comes from Saccostrea cuccullata, assembly GCF_032062105.1. Classification (NCBI taxonomy): domain Eukaryota; kingdom Metazoa; phylum Mollusca; class Bivalvia; order Ostreida; family Ostreidae; genus Saccostrea; species Saccostrea cuccullata. Next base: position 136,730 of record NW_026924048.1, on the reverse strand, counting down.
AAACTGGCACCTTTGCGTGCAAGAAGATGTAAAATGTGAATATTTCCTCTCTGTGCAACAAAATGTGAAGCATTCCATCCATTTTCGTCAATACTATAAATCGAATCAGGATATTCTGACAAGATATATTCAGTCATTTCCAAATTCCGTGCGAGACAGGAAGGATGAATAAAAGATCCAATAGAAAAATGGACTCCTAGTACGGTACTATTCTCACCATGGCAACTTTCCTTATCTAAAACAGAAAAAAATTGAGAAATCAAAATACAAAATTAAAGATTTCTTAATATGATTTGTAAATGTTGATAATGCATTTCTATTCCATATGCTGGAGTTATCGCGTTTGGATTGATTGATTGATTGTATATTGTTTAACGTCCCTCTCCAGAATTTTTCACTCTTATAGAGACGTCACCGTATGCCGGTTAAGGGTTTCGAATTTTGACCTTTACACGGCACTCAGGGCCATTGAGCAGTGAGGGATCTTTATCGTTCCTACGCCTTACGCTGACACGGGGCCTCGGTTTTTTAGGTCTCATCCGAAGGACCCGCAACTTTCACTTCAAAGTGCCGAGCGCATGGCGAAGGAACAGTTGCTACCCATTTTATCGCCTAGGTCAGTCGAGGCCGAGATACGAACTCACAACCTCCCGATCCCGGAGCGAGCGCTTTACCGACTGCGCTACCGTGATCAGTATCGCGTTTGGAAAGTAATGATTTTCTCTATCATTGTGATGTCACAATGTTAAAATGACGTCAATATCTAGGTAACTCGTGAAAAGCGGTTGTCACTGTCTTATTTGAACAATAAACGGCTGTTACGTTTAATGTATAACTTGGAAATTCCTTCCCAGCAGGCACACAACGTTGTTTAAACGTTGAATATTAGTTGAAGTTGGGTTTAGACGTTGATAAATCTAGATACAATGTTGATTCAACGTTGACTTTTCAACGTTGAAAATTTAACGTTGAATCAACATTGAATTCAAATTGAGTTGAATTGCCAACATTGATTCAACGTCGGATTTTCGCTGAGGGGGCCAATCCTATTTTTCGCTGATAGATAATTTGGACTATGATAGTGTTGGACTATAACACTGTCGGACCATAACGAGGTCGGACTTGACAAAGTCGTATTACCGTATATCATTACTTACAATTATAACTAACCAAAAAAGGTAAATATAGGAATTTTACACATTCAATAAAAATATGACTTCAGTACGAATTTGCCAAAGTACGAATCAAGAAGGAAATTAAACATTTACTGTTTACAATATATTTTTTTTTCATGTAGTGATATACTTTATGTTTTCATTTAAAGGGGTTCCGACCCTCTGCTATAAATTTCACCTTAGAAAGTTTCATAAACAACAATAACATTAGCACCGCATGGAAAAAAGTTTGAAGTATAAAGCGCTGCTTATTTTTTCAGAAATGATTTTTATGTGTAGATCATGAAATGAAGAAATTGATCACAGAGAATAGAAAGAGAAATGATTTATTACCACAACATTAAATATATTATATGGGGTGCATATGAAAATAATACTTACTATTATACCTATTTAAATCATGTTAGAAAACATCATGGAGCGATGTTTCCTAAGTCAGAAATTCGCAATGTTGTATGTGGTTGTAAGAAAAAAAATATATAGCTGTGATGAGGAGTTATCTTTCTTCTAAATTATTCTTCATGTAAAAAAAAGTCATTCTAATTAAAATACTGTATTAAGTACTTGAAATATTAAACCACTTTTAAAATGGTACTTAAAAAGATACAACTTATTCAGTTTATACTGCATTTGATTTTGGATTTAAATGTTTTACTGTTAAATATAATAAAACAATTACAAAGAAATTTGCAAAAGAAATAGAAAGTAATGTTTCCATCACATGTTTGATCTCATCAAATTGACCACTCAGAGGTCTCAGGAAACTGATTAAGAAAACTATGAGTAGTATTACTATTTTGTTCTCTGAAAGTTATCTGTCTTATCAGAGGGTCGCTATCCCTTCAACAATATTATTACGGCATATTAGCAACCGTGCAATAAAACGGTTGAAAGTTTTATTAAGTATATACTTACTATATCACACCCCCTTTTCCAAAATAAGTAATTGAATAAATATTGAATCAACTGTTTTTCAACATATAATCAACGTTGATTATCAATGTTGATTCAATGTTAAGACTTTAACTTTGATACAAATTTTCAAAATCTTACATAAAATCAATGTTGAATCAACATAGAAAAACAATGTTGATTCAAAGTTTATTCAATGTTGTGTGCCTGCTGGGTTTGAAGTATCTTATGATAATTTCTAAAAGGTGTATGAAGACAATAGACTTTCCAGACGTTCAATCATAAATTGCAATTGGATTTATTGTTTTTGTAAATAGAGGGAGATGGTTAAAAATGGCGTTCGTTTTTTAAGCCCAGCGGAAATAAGCTGGGGAAGAGATATGTCCTTTGTTAGGCAATTTGTCATGAAAGATTGCAAAGTTACAGCTAGAAAACTGGTTGAATACTAGTATATAACAATAACATCTTGATTAAATCTCAAAATTATCGTTTAATTTAGACTTTAAACATATTAAAAATGATATAAAGAAGGTCCCTACAATAAAATTAATAATAATTGATAAACGACGTTCCTAACACAAAGATCTCGGGTTGTGATGGTCACCCTGTTCTTTCTGAGAAAGGATATCTTTATCCAACCATCCTAATTCGGAGATTTATTCATTTCTAACAAATAGATTGTTCTTGCTATAAACATCGACTTGCATGGTAAGAAATATAAGACTCGTAAAAACATTTTAGCATCTATGAACAAAATGCTTCAGAGCACGTCACGTGAACGCCTAGATAACGTGATTCGCGCATGGGCAGAACGGTGGCAGGTATGCATTAAAATGAGAGAGAGCTACTTTTAAAAAATGAACACTGACACCTAATTTTATTTCTTTTATGAACGTTATTCAATTTGTTCGCGAACTTTTTGATCACCTCTCGTATTTTGGATGATGGCATCATAATTAGATATCTCTCTTTTTTTATCTCAAAAGATTCTACCGGGTTAAAGGTATATATTTTATGTAAACTGTCCATGTTGAACGCTTTGCCAGCATCAAATATACAGTTGACATAATTTATTGTCAGGAAATTCAAATTTGAAATCATATTCTTATATAATTTGTGTGTGTGTTATTTTGTTTATCTCTCTTCTCAAACTCGAACCCTGAGTGAGATTCTGACAAGTATACTACATGTAAGATGGGTATATGTTTCATGTCTACATTATTATGTTTCATGTTAACATAATTTATTTTGCATTTGGACCGGGGGAAGAAATACGCCAGCATAATGTGGTGTATACATGTACAGGTTTTGCTTTTATATATAAATAATACAGTCAGAACTTTTAACTGAACTTAAAATTAATCATTATTAATATACTTACATTTTATTCATATACTACAGTAAGCCATATTATTATGCTTCTTGTCAGTTTGTCAGTATATAACCCAAATCCTATTAATCTCACATAGTGCTCTAAGGATTTATATAGCGTAGGCATGCAAGGCCGAAATAGTGCATGGCTTCCATTTCTGAAGAAAATCCGACAACACCCATAACGGGAAGCGAACTCAAGGCCCCGAGATTATAAGTCCGACGCGCTACCGATAACGCCACAGACGCCGTTATCTATAGTATTGTACTTTAATATATAGAAACTTAGTTTTAAACATTTTACACAAAAGATTAAAAATAAACAAAATAATTCTTCTAAAATAGTTTCTTGCAACCCACCATTCTTACTCAAAATTAATACTATTCTCTAAGACTATTTGTAGATTATATCTTAAGCATGGAAGGTTCAAAATTAAATTTAAAGATTATGACGTACGTACATGTTGCACAAGGTGACGTCATAATAGAGCAAATCAATGTAACTGGTGATAAAACATTGAGAATGGAGAAAACATTGCCGTTTTTAGCCTATACAGTAACACCACTCAACAGTCATAATTATAACAATAGTATTGTGTTTTGCGAGCACTATGCCTAAATAGTAGTCAGCTAGGGTTTGATACGTAGTGCACTCGCCTCCGGCTCGTGTACCATGTGTCAAACCCTGACTACTATTAAGGCATAGTGCAAGTAAATATATCAATAGTATTTTTTTTAAAGTATTTTGATGCTTTAGATTAAAAATCTATTCAAGTGAAAGTAATAACGTCGAAACACCTCATCTTTACGTTTGTGACATACATGTTGACATTTAATTTTTGGTAAGAATTTGTCACCATTCTATTGAAATTATTATGGAATATATCAATAACTATTTACATGTAACGACGTTCGATCCTGATATTTAAAGTCTTAAACTTTTTTTGCCAACTATATTCTTAGTTTCCATATACATAGCTAAATCAAATTCAACACAAAAAATGGAGGTCAATATGCTTCTTTTGGCGCTACAGTACATTTAATATGACCTTTTTGAACTGAAATGTGTATTAATTAAAAATTAATCTTCCACGTTTTCCCTCCAATATTTTTGTCCAATTAAGGCATGAAACAAAATGAACTCAAAAGTCATTTTAGAAAAAGACACTTTAAATTTGTGACTGAAAAAGTTTCAAATTGCTTTGCATAATCAATTATTTGACCTTTCTGCACTAAGAAAATGTAATTTTTCTGGTATTGAAAATTTAATAAGCAAATGAATTATTTTAAACTTTGAAACTTTTTCTGAAATTAAGCAAATAGATCAAAGTTAACTTAAATATTTAGAATTAAGAAATTAATCTATTATTTTTTCCTTTGATCGATGTATCAAAGAAAAATTATTCTTCCTAGTACGGATTCATTTTGCATTTAAACACAATGATACTGTAGTTTGAATAAAATTTGATATTCATTGCATTACTCGGATATTTTTTTTTCATGAGGACATAAAGTGCAATCAAAAAAAGAGGATTTCCTGATTGGTGAATGTATATTTGGACATATTATGGTTGAAAATAAATCATAATTAATAAAAATCAATAATTATTTTCAAGAATTTTAATAAAATATTGTTTGCAAAAAATGTCTTTTTAAAGCTGAGAAGATTTTTAAATATTTTTCCTCTAAATATTAATCTTCCCTAATGTTTTGAATCCCTATACCCTACCATTTGGTGATTTGATGCTCTTGAATCTTCCAAAACCGAGGTTGCACTTTTATTAAAATGGTTAATTTTGACTTAGCTGTTCTTTTGAAGAAAAGTTTCCATATATGCACATTCATTATTTTGATCCCCTGTTTGGATCAGCCCTATTCCTTATGGGGTCATCATTTGAACAAATCTGAACCTACAATATCTGAAGATGTTTTTTCATAAATTTGTCGAATTATGGATTTGCTCAACTTGAAAAGATTTTCAAAAATATTTAAGTATACTTTCCTGCGTTATCACCGAGTTTTTGACCATGGCGACATCTTTATTCAATAACAGTTGAGTTCATCTTGATACTTTAATTTATTGAATTTTTTTTTTAATATTCTGGGGCTCGTTTCTCAAAAAGTCGTAGATTTCGGCCTAAGTTAGTCTGACTAAGAAAGTTACGCCAATATTTAGACGGGCCTAAATTGCGTTTCAGAAAGCGGCGTAAGACTGGGCCTAGGACTAAGACCTCTCCGCTAGGTACTAAGCATGCGCAGATCGCATTTTATTTTGCTTAGAGACTACAATGACATGTGGCGGATCAAAAGAATATTACACTTGAACCTAAATAAAGGATTCAAAACACAGGAAGCACGAACACGCTTGCATGATTTCCCTTTTCGCCGTCTTTCAAACAGATCTATTACGCAAACACATCTGTATTTTCAAGTTCAAAGCATTAACGTAACAGCGGATTCAGAAATCTTGAAAAAGGGGGCAGTCTGGGGTCGGGTTAGGCGCCCACAGCAACACTAAACAAAACTGATTGAGTAAATCTTTTATTATAATTTTGGGCACAGCCTTCCTCACCCTCTACATCCACAAGTGTTATATTAGATATCTACATTAAAACCAAATGATGTACATACAGATTATACATAAATGTACTTGCTAAATTTTAAAATAAAAAGTAATTTCCCTATATCATGCATATATGAGTAAAAGTCATATATGGCCAGGCTGAAACAGGCTCGTAGCAAAAGTTTTGAAAGTCGGGGGAAGGGGGGGAAGGCAACCAGTATCTGAACAAGTAAAAGAGCCCCCGACCAAAAGACGTACTGTTTAAAATTTATCAGTTATGAAATCATAATTTTCATAGAAAGAATTATTAAAACATATTGATAAGAGAATGATAAAAAAAAAATCAGACCTATACATGGTTTTCCTTGGCTCCCGTTTTATTTTTTAATTTAGACGTAAATAAACCTGTTTTGTGAAAGAATAAAATTTATATATTTATTTTCTATACATATAAGTTTAAGTGTTGGTGTATGGGAAATGGGGTGGGAGTAGTTATGTAGAATTAAAGGTTTTCTAAACATTGAAAAGATTGTTAATCAGAATGTAATAATCTTTCCGTTTATAAATTACGAGATACATAATATATTTACTTCCATAAAGTGAATCTGTAAAAATATATACGTTTTTCATATTCAATATATAAAGTTACTTATCATTTACTATCGAAACAACGACAGGTCCCTTTTTTAGAACATCGAATTTTACTTCTCGGATAAAAACTTACTCTGCACAGTTCGTGTTTTATATTCTAAAATTGAAAATTAATACATTTTTAAATATAAATGATGCGTGTGTCTAACTTCAATTTATATTTTATGCAGCCAACATTTACTTGAGGAATTGATCAAATTTAAAATGGTATCGTTTTTGATTGATTTTTATCCGACTACAAGTTTTTTTAAATATATTTGCGACTATCGTTTCCATCTGATTTAGACGCATGCCTTTTTTTTACGCATATCGGAGCAGTTTGTTGATCAATACTCATTTTCATTGTTTACTTTATATATTTCCCAGGCGACAATTGATGGTTACATCAATGTTTTCTTGTTTTATCTTTATATTGGTTTAAGTAATATGCAGAGAATTAAGAGTTTTAAATACCTTAGTTTTAAACAAAACTTCAAAAATGACATGTTTGACTCAGTATATATAAATAATCGACGATTTTATATACGTGCGAGCCTTGAACAATAAGAACGAAATTTACACATGTAAAACATTTTCTGAATATGTGCCTAGAATGGCCCATACCATATACCAATATAATTCTTTATAAATTTTCAATAAATTTATTCAAAATGAATGAGACATATATTGGCAATCTAGGTGATACATGCACTTGCATTTATGATACATGTATTACATTTTGGACATACAGTTTTACATTGATATCGTTATGATAATTTACAAAGGCCATGTAGAAATAGTATATAATTATGTATATACACCATTTCCATAATTAACACTCGCATTCTCAATTTTAATGGAAATATTTTAGAAATTTATAAAAATTACTAGATTTTTTGCCTACAATATGGTTCACCAGAATTCGATTTAAAACTATTAAGCTTTTGCAAGCCATTAAGAAAAAAAGATTAACCCATCTACACTTCATTTTACAAATTCAATCTTTTATGTTTTATTAATATCATATTTAAATACATACAATTAAAGGGGATAATTAAAGAAGCATTGACTTGGTTGATGGCATAATTACCGAATATTTCTCATTATCTAAAATATATTTTTAAAAATGAATATCAATTGAGGATTTATTGAATCATTATTCATTAAAAAAATTATCCAGGACCTGGCATCGTTTTTAAAAAGTGAATGGCGATGGGGGAAGGGGGGGGGAGTAAGTGACCATAATATTCAGCAGAGAATAGAAATGCTGAAAGTGGGCGTCAGCCCATAATTTATACACCTTTTTCAACAGAAAACGCATTATTGCAATTTAAAAAAAAAAACGGGAGGGCTGTAGCCCCCACCCCCTCCCACAACGCGTTCCTACATCTTAAAAAAATAAAATCTGACACTTCTTAAATTTCCACCCAATTAGAATTCAAAATTCTTAATTACAAATTTTTAGTTCATGCCACGTTTTGCGGAAAAAAGTTTGCATCTCTACTTGTCTACATAACATTACATGTGCATGTTGTTTATTAAATTTCATGATTTTTCGCATATCATATAATTATGTTCATGTATATGAATATGTATAATATCGCATAAGTATAAAATAAATATTTTTTAAACTCTTTATGATTAAAGCACTTGCCCTTTTCCCAAGTTGTATACAGACTAAGAACTTACGCCTAATCATGAGCAGGCCTAGATTTAAACCAAAATTTAGTCTCGACTAAGTCTCCGCCTTTTTGTGAAACGCAACTTAGTCCAACTTCCGGGTTTAGTCACTGATTTAGTCCGGACTAAGCTTACGCCTGGTCGTAGGCCTTTTTGAGAAACGAGCCCCTGGAGTTAAAAAATGTTTAGTCAGAAGAAATCAAAACTAGTCATTAGATTTAGGAGGGTAGTGATAGGTGGGCACATTTTGCCTTGTCATACATGATGTGTGTTTGGATGCATTTACTTTAGAAGAGAGAGTACATAATTCTTTTTGAAGAGATTCAGAATTTTCGAGAGGCACTTGGCCGTTTTACAATGGAATGGCTGATAATGGTAAAATCATAATTATTTTTCGATTTTAAGTAATAGACCAGCATGTTCGTAGCATACTCTCTACAATATTACGTCCTGTATCAGATACATGTTAAAGAACTGACTACCTGATTAAAAAAGGGAAATGATTAGCAAGTGTTGGAGGGAAACGCGGATGGGCACGAATGAACAAATTTTACAAAATAAAATGAGAAAAGAATCTATATATATGAATCATAATTATTTTTTCTAATTAAAATGAAACACGTTGCCTTTACGAATAATAGACATTTCCAGATTTCGCGATTTCGAGACCGTACTCGCGCACTGACTCTGACAGTTGTTTCAAAATTTTTAGGGACCGTGTCAATATTGGATTTATTAACAAACGTCAAAAACACTTTTCTAGATAAAGCAACGTAATATGAAGCATTTAAAGTCATATGTGGAGTATTGTTTCATAAGTTCAGGCTAACCAAAATCAAAATGGTCTTTCTCTGTTTTGTTACGTTATATAAAGATAGGACATTTAAATAACACAATTTAAATCAATCGCGTTACATAGAAATACGACATTAAAAAAATAACCGATTTATTTCCGACTTGGATTAAAATATCTTAACAAACACATTTTAAAGTCAATTTAACTTACACTTATAGAAACTAAGATATGACATTTGGGTTCAAAATCGGTGATTTTATTTTGAATTTAGAAAGCAAATATTATCTTAATCTTTGTTTCATCTCGTGTTTTACTTTTTTTAGTTCAGATACACAATACTTAGCACATAGCTTTATAACCCTTTTTTAAAAACTTCTTATACGGCCCCTTATGTATCGAAGTACAGAGTCCGAGTCCGAGCTCGTGGCGCTCTTGGCTGGAAATGTCTATTATGAATTCCATATCATAGATATTAAGGTAGGATTCTTCTCTGGTTTCTGACTAGATGAAGCACTCAAATTATATTGTCTTATATGTTTTGTATATGTGGCAGAGTCATATTTATTTAAAATTATTTTTTATCTTTATTGAATAACTTACTGAGCCATAATTTACTTTATGCCATATTTGGTAGTAGTCTCCATTCATGAATTCTACTCACAAAATCTCATTGACCAGTAAATTTGTACCCCCTTGTTTAACCGGTTTTTCTGCTTTATATACTGAGGCATGGGCCCATCATTGTCAGTGCGGGAAATTTAACTTACATATCTCCAGCTGCCCGTTGTCACCACTTGAACAGGTCCAGTCCAAAGACTATTACTACCTACGTAGCTATTAATAGCTACCTAGGTATTTAAAGCTACCAAAAGTAGCTATTTTTACCTACTTTATATAATTTCTGCATTTTGCGACCAAAAGACCAAACGGCGCAACATAGTGAATACCATATTTTTTGATACGGTCACACTAATGATGAATACAACAAAATTTTGGCGAAAAAATGTTTACTTCCTGAATCGGAAATTTTACATTAGTTTCTATGCAAAATTGATAAAAAATACGAAGTTTTCATTTTTTGGCCAAATTTTTGTCATATTCATCATCAGTGTGACTGTATCAAGAAATTGTGTGCTCACCATGTTGCGCCGTTCATGCCTTTGGCCACAAAATGCAAGTAAAGCAGAAAGTAGGTAAAAATAGCTACTTTGGGTAGCTTTAAATACCTAGGTAGCTATTAATACCTACGTAGGTAGAAATAGTCTTTGGACTGGACCTGTTGAAAGGTAATTTTCTTAGTCTATAAAATTTTTGTATTTTATTTAATAAGTCCAAGTTATAATCTCAAGTATTTTTCATATTTTTGAGAGTAAGGTATTTTAAACTATGAAATTGACGTTTTGGGCTTCATGAACTTAAATTTTCTTATTTTTGAAGTGAATAGGAAATAAAAGTATTTTGTCTCAGTGTCTATGTGTATTATGATATTGTATATATGTTTTTGTATTTGTAGATCTGCCATTGCTTTTTCTTTTCCTAATAAATTTATAAACTGAACCAGCGTTTTCCATCTCCGCTTGATTACATTTATTAAGGGATTAAAAGACCATATTTTTTCCCCAAAATAATTGTACAACTTTCAATAGAAATGGTAAACTGCGTTTGAAAACTAGCAGGTACTATATTTTGGCGGAATGGTGGCGCATGAAAATATCCTCTTTTCTGCCCATCAAAATTATAATAGAACAATGAATTCAGTTATAATTTTAAAACAATCAAAGACTTGAAGAAATTTTCAAATGTAAGTGTAATTAATAATAAGGGACTAAAGTAAAAAAAAATTATCAAATAAATATGATTTTGTAAACAAATTAAAACTATGTAGCTTTTAAATGCTTCCAATCAAAGTACATATTTGAGCCAAAAATCTATAAAAAGTATATTTTCTCTCTTAGTAAACGATTAAATCTTTTTGTATCATTTTGTACATTTATAAGACTACTTTATTATACGTGAAAATAATAAAAAGTTAAATATAGGAAGCAAATAAAAATAACTAATATATCCTAAAAAAAATTAAGAAAACCGAGAAATTTCGGATTAGCCAATATCCAGGTTAGTTAAATTATTTATGTAAATTTTGTAACATCATGCTATAGACCCGATATTGTAAAATCTTTTTATGCAAAAAGAACAATCTTTTAACATTTGAAAAAGAAGTAGGCATTGCATGATTGGCAACAGAATTTTTTTAATTCATAATGTCAAGGAAAAAGATAATGACCTTGACCTGACCTTGCCTCTAATATAAAACAGTAAAATTTAATCTCACTGATACTATCACTTACTGATATTGTTTTTTTGATTCTGTAAAAATTTTATCAATTTTTAAATGCAAAAAATATTAGAAGAATCCTACCTTAACCTATTTCTAAAAGGTTAAAATACTTACTTTTTGTTTCTAATTGCTGAGATGTTACCGTGTTTGATTTTTCTATTTTGGTACGTCCCTGGGATTTAGAACGTTTCTTGTCTTCGTTTATGTTATCTTCTGTAATCTTTCGTTTAAATGTCATTCCATATTCACCTGAAATAATTTTGTCATAATCTGTAGCCTTAAGATAGGTCTACTAAATGGGTTCAATCTTGAAAATTCTACTTTTTATAAGATAGACAGTCATATAATCCACCTATGGAAAAATATGAGAAAAATGATATGTCAATATGTTTATTTTTCCGCTATTGCACCCCAGACTACATTTCCCGAAATGCACAATATTTCACATCAAACGCAAGGAATTTGTCAATATATAAGAAATTTTAAAAAGACAACCTAAATACACATACGCAGTGCGATTATTGGTCTACTTTAAGATGGTTCGATTCTGGCCTGGGGGTCATAAAACTGAGACGAGCTCACTTTTGATCTCAGTTTCACTTTTCCACTATATATTCCTTTACTAAAGTATCAGTCACATTATCCAGCGATGGTGTATGCGATGAGAAACCGATGCGTTTTTTGATAACAACGGCGTGGTTGCCGGCCTGGCACCACTAGTGATCGGACGGTGACTGAGGCCATTTTGCGAATCGGTGGGGTCATCGGTCGGAAATAATTCGTAGTTAAAATTCAGCGATGTCTTCGACGAAGCCTCACATCGCTCCTCATCGGCAACCCATCATTAAAACAACTTTCAAGGATCGGCCGATGTATGACCGAGCATCGTCCAATATTCATTAAATATGAGGTCATCAGGGGATTGAGTAGTGTTCAACAGATAACGGCCGATCATCCGTCGATGTTCGACCAAACATTGGCCCGTAGTCGACCGATGTACGAACGATGTTCACCAATCTTTGAGCGATGTAATATACATCGACCAATTATCCTGGAACATCGTTTTATGATTAGCAATGCATTGCTTGGCCTTTGTAAGTCCGGCTGGCAACCACGCCATTTATATCATAAAACGCATTGGTTGCCCATCGTATACCCATCGCAGGATAATGTGACTGATACTTTAAGGACTACTAGGCCGATGTGGACCGATGTTGGGGCATCGTTAACACCACAGATTACCACCGATTACCACCGGTCTACGGCTACCGGCCGGGAAATGTGACTTAGTAGGCATAAAAGTGAGACTAGGATCAAAAGTGAGCTCGTCTAAGTTTTATAGCCCCCAGGCCTGAGCTTTTGAGCAGATTTTAGTCTGGGCTTTTATTTCTTAAATTCTGCATCATTTTTAAGTTCTTATCTTAATTCTTGATTTTACAATGCAAATTTAACTATATCCAATAAAAAAGCGTTTAAATTCCATTTAAATAGGATTAAGAAAGGAACTTTTTTGTGGCGGAAGGTTTTTAGAAGAAATTATAAATTTTCTCTTTTGAAATAAATACGGTTCTGCTAAGTTCTTCTTCCTATTTTTCCATACTAGTTAAACACTGAGCTGTTTTTGCAGTGAAATGTTTTATGTCGGTTCTAGAATACCTGTTAAGGTCATACGCAACGTAGTTTGAACTTTATTGGGTTCTTCACTGGAGTTGAAGAGTTCCACTTTATGAAGGACCTGTGTGCAATACTTTTAATGTCTATATATTGAATTGTACACATCTTCTAAAACAATTTTTGATGAAAAAAAATCTGGAGTTTATCTTTTGTAATTTTTGTACATTTTTTTTTTTTTTTTTTTTTTTTTTTTTTTTTGAATAATGCAAAAAATTTCAAAATTTGATATCTTTTCTAAACCCCTGGTAACGCATGCTGACTTTTTGTCTGAGAACATGAATTGGTATTATAAGTTTAAATTTTAGATATCTTGAAAAATTATCAGTAGGTAAGGTACCTTGCGTATGTCCTTAAAGAACTCTTTGATTTATAATTTAATTCAAAAAGTCTCAAACATAATTGAACATAATTTTTTTCATGCAAATATTTTTCATTTTATATCTCTCAATGTTCTTTATGGTTTTTTGAAGTTCTCAAAAAAGTATTACATGTATAAAAAGTTGTCATTTTTACCCCATGAATTTTTTTTAAATTACATATTTATAGAAATTGGGTTTTTTTTTCAAACATATTTACCAATATTAATTAAGTACGGGTCTCTGTAAGAATCAGACAATATGTGTATAAAAGTGAATATTGAGAGTTCTCAGAATTCAATGATTTTACACACATAGGTTTCTCTTACACTATGAACCATGTGTGTAAAATGAAAATTATGATGTCAACTACAAGAATTTTTTTTAGATACTCGGTGTTAGTCAGTAACCTAGTGTAATGAGGAAATTTAATAAATAACAAAACCACAAAAATAATTAAATTTTGTTGAGAATAGAAAACAACATGTTGCCTAAAACTTTTTTTTAGATTTCTTTTAATTACCGGTATATTTCATGGCATTGCCTAACACTTTTAGTTGAATCACGTGACTGATCATTTGATATTAAGATTCGCCCAATGTGTCGAAAATTTTTAATTTCTTGTGACAGCGAAAGAAAAGTTTTGATTTCAGTGTGCCCACGGTATTTTTTAAACGATGAACAAATCGCTCTTCTTTGTTGGTATTTTAGTGTGCAGTTTCCTTTTGTGTAAGTTTTAATTTGCGACTTGTCAATCTTTATTAGCATTTTATTCTTAAATTTAGATAGATAGCAATGATTTCATTTCCTACTATTCCCTAACAACGTCCATGTACCTGATACAAAACTCATTTTACAGTTGGATTACTTTTATTTATTTATTTATTTATTGTATAATCTTTTCAGACGCTGTCACCGCATTGCGCGGAGAATGGCCAGTCGAAATGTCCGGGACCCTGCTGCAAGTCAGTACTTATTATAACGATATATGATTTTTCAAAGATGATATGAAATTAGAATGTGGTGTTTTTGCAATGATAGGAAAAACTTAATTCGCTACAGATTGTTAAATTATCGCAGTAATTAGAAGAAACTAAAGCGCATTATATGTATCAAAATTTTGCAATTTCTTCAATAGACTGGATACAAACTAGTGGTACTGTGAGCAATGAGCTCACTAAATGATACCCCCCGCCTCCCATATAAATAAAATGGCAATGTCCATGTTTTGCTCTGGAAAATCCAACATATACGTCAGATCAAAAGGTAAAATAGGAGGTGCACAATGGCAATATGTAATAAAGATTCTGTGTAAGTTTCATTAAATTTCACTGAGTGGTATAAGAGGAGTTGCGGATAAGAGATGGGTACCCCAAAGCGTAACAGACGGACAGACGGACGGACGGAATTAACGATTACTGTATACCCTCCCGCTTTTCAAGCGGGGGGGTATAAAAATACAAATGATGATGAACTATGGACTATACAGACCTATTGTACAATAGACTAGTACGGTTTTCCATGGATGATAAGAGACCACACACTTAACTAGAGGTACTGTGAGCAATGAGCTCACTAAACGATACCCCCCGCCTCCCATATGATTATAATGGCAAAGTCCATGTTTTAAGGTGGCCAGGAAACCCAAAATATTTGTCGGTTCAAAAAATAAAATAGTAGGTGCACAATGGCAATATGTAATAAAGATTCTGTGAAAGTTTCATTAAATTTCACTCAGTGGTTTAAGAGGAGTTGAGGATAAGAGATGGGTACCCCAAAGCGTAACAGACGGACGGACAGACGGACGGACGGACGGACGGAATTAACGATTACTATATACCCTCCCGCATTTCAAGCGGGGAGTATAATGATTTTTATTCCTAAAATGTGTATGTTGATCAAGTTTGAATTGGAAAATGCCTAATAAGTGTTTTATTCGTATTTCCTGAAAATTTATTTTAGATTTACTATTTTCCTACAAACAGCATGATAAACTTTAAAGATTAAGATAGAAGAATTATCGTCGGTAAAACATTATACTTTGTAAATTCAGAGACATTTTCATGAGCAATTTCAATTTATCAATGCCATTACTTTCAGAACTTGAGGATCGGAGTACCTTAAATAAATTCTTATGCATTCTTTCAATATATTTGAATAAATATAGTAAATATGCATTCTGAAAGTCCGGGAAAAAATTGAGCCAATTTTACCATAAAAGTAACACTTTTTTAGAAATAGCTAAACATCTACATCATATACCCCTATTTTTAAAATCATTTCTGAATAATATAACTTTGATTAATCTGCTTAAATTCCGCAAAAGTTTAAGGATATCCGATCCTAAGCCAGGAAGGATAACTCCAAAAATTGATATTTAATTTGAAATGCACCAAAATGAAGCTTGAAAATGAAATTTTCCATGCAACAATTTTCATTTTATTCATCTTTATCAGATTAAAGGTTTTTGGAAGTCTTACAAAAGGTCTTATAAAGTTGACATTTGTACCCTATAAAAGGAAAAAAAAATATTAAGGTTTTTAAAAAATAAGATTTTCTTGAATCCAACCTTAGATACCAATGCATATTAGCATGATATGAAATAAGAACTAATTTGTGGTGTCTTACAATAATAGCAAAATGATTTTACACTATATATTATAGAATACATGACGGAAATAGACGACAAAAAATACCAAATCAGTAAAAAAAAAAACATGACAATTTCTTTGAATGCTTGGATACCTATCTTTTTTTAACCTAAAATACACTTGTTGATCAATTTGCAATCAGTAAATGTGATGCTTATCTTCCAATACGCTTTCTCTGCAAAAATATTGGAGATTTGACAATTTTACCTATATAATATTATTAACTTTAATCTTTAATAGTGCATGTACTTTAAAGAAAAACTGTGGATAAATTAACATAACTTTTTGTGGATTCAGATATACTTTTATGAATAATTTTGATTACTTCACTGCTAATTTTATAAACCTGAGGATCGGACTACCATGAGACTTTCAAAACTTTTTCGTGCTTTTTAAATTTATAATTCCAGAAAAATCACATGTGAGTGTAGAAAGGCCAAATATTTCATTATTTTACATTATATTTTTTTTTATTTTCTAGAAGGCTTTTTCTAATGCATTCATATTTTAAACTATTATATCCTATTGTAGTCCCCCTCCATCCCTGATTATTACAACCTCTTATACATCTACACTAACTGATAAAGTACAAATGCAACTAAAAATTGGATAAATAATTTGTTATCAAGGAATCTTTATCATTCTTTTTTTACTTACACATACTATGATTTTTTTTATAACTAACCATTATGGACTACAGAAGCCTCACTAGATCCACTTCTAATACTTCCATTGTTGGTATCGATGAACGATTTTCGATGGTGTCATAAACTTCCTAGCAAAAGCAAAAATTAAAAAAAATAACACTATGTAAATATATTTCAAGTGTAACTTTTGAAATAATTTTGTAAAATGTACCTTTTATAATAAAAGCTTATAAATATTCTTATTTCATGAAATTCATATGACAAGCACATCTAATGACTAAATACCAATCCATTTAACATTCAAAGTAAAGCGAGAAATAAAAGCTAAATTTTATCCTTATACAGAATATATTAGATTCTTTCATACTGTTTACATACATTATCACAAGATGCATGTTGAAAAGTGGTGTGAGTTTTGATATCTCCTAGGTCTTTGGAAATGTCTTTAAGTTGTCCAGTTGTTTTGTTATCTGGACTCTCTCTCGTTATGAATTGCTTAATCTCTTGGATCTCTTGGAGAATACTGCCAAGTTGTTCATCTGTTGTTTCCTTGATGTGAAAAAGTAGTGAGAACACATGTCTACACATGTTGTCACTAAGCTCACTCTTGGAAATATTTTCAATTTCGTCTTTTACTTTATCGAACACCTCTTGTCCACAGTGAAAAGCTATAGACTCAATCGTTGAGCGAATAGAAGAAAATTCTTTCAGATATACGTCTTCTTCAATGCTTGCAGCTTTCGTATGAAGAAATGTATTTCTTTTTTCTCGTATGTTCTTAACATCTTGCAATTCAGCGGATTTAAGCGAGCATACGTTTTGTAAAATAGCACAAAGAATGGATAAATCAAGTTCATCTTCTACAACACTAATCTGTGGTTCATACTGACAAACACAAGGATTTTTTCTATTGCACACCTTAACACTGTGGTTAACTTTGAAAAGAGTTTCCCATTGATATTTTGAAAAGACTTTACCTCTATTTTGAGCAGATCTGCACTCACAACAATTTCTTCTTTCGTAGAGATGAAATAACTTGTGCCTATTAGCGATTAAAAAATGACTGAAGTTAAGTCCAGCATTTTTCACCTCCTGTTTCAATCGGTATGACAGGGCGACTGTTCCAGTGTCCAGAATAAGTGATATGACCTTCATGAACTTCACGGATTTTGAGCTGCATGCCATATTTTCATTTGAACGATTGCTGCAAATATGAAAATATACGGTGTAATGTCATTTGATAAGATAAAATAATATGTTGCTTTTATAATGCCTTGACACAATTGATACTCAATATACTAGTTCGCAGAAATTACAAAGCAAACCTACTTTTCGTGGCTCTACCTTATATACTTTAAGAAAAAAACCGGCCTACACGTTAATCATGAAGAAATAAATAACATACGCTCCCCAAAAGGATTTTTTCTTTTTTTTTTCAAGTCATCATAGAAATAATGTTTTGGATGTCAATAACCTCCATTAGACTTAAATACATATTCTAAAAGATTTGATGACATGTCAACCCGTATTTGAATCCCAATCAAACTAAAGTTTTAAACCGATACTTTATCACTTTTGGAGCTCTCCGTCCGTTTGTACATCCGTCAATATGCCTATGTGTTTGTCTGTCTGTTACACTTTTGGGTACCCATTCTTTACTGCAACTCCTCTTATACCCCTCTTATATCGCTGAATAAAATTTAATCATACTTCCACCGAATCTTTGTTACATATGATCATATTGGAATTTTTCACTTCCTATTTTTTTCTTGATCTGACACATAATTGGGTTTCACATAACAGACATTAACAGTCATTCTTTCTATAATACTGAAGGGTATCAATTTCTTATCCGCAACTCCTCCTATATTCCAGTGGATAAAATTTAATGATACTTTTGATGTTTCTGTTTTACATAAAGCCAATGTACACCTTCTATTTTACATACTGATCAAACACTTATTTCGGGTCTCCAAAACATAAAACTTTCCATTATAATAATGGGAGAGGACTTTCAAAGTTTTTGGAACTTGTGTCCAATCCCTTTGACATGTTGTAAATAAAATACGTTCAAAACAAACATAATCATATTGGAGGCGGAGGTATCATTAGAGTGAGCTCAGTACTCACAGTACCTCGTCAAACGACAGTAATCCTATACACAATTTGTGATTCTAGTTCCAATGTCAATGCTTGATAGATACTTTATGTTCTTGAGAAAAAGTTTTCGGAACCTATTCTTTTTTTCAGTATTTTAAATATCCTCCCCTCGGGGTTGCGTGTTGACCTCAAAACATGCTTTGGTTGGTATTAGTACAGAGATACAATAAATTCGGGTCTAGGATTCTCATCTAGTGCAACCATCTTAAAGAATGTTTGTTTGTTTGTTGTTCAACGTCCCTCTGGAGAATTTTTCACTCATATGGGGAAGCCACTGTTTTTACTACACTTGCTGAACATTTTGAATTTAGATCTACAGTTGGCTCTTAGGACTATTGTGCACTAAAGGTCTTTTTTGTGCCAACCTTTTCTGTCTAACCTCAGTTCGCATGGCCTCATCCAAAAGACCGGTCGCCACGCCAAGACGTGTAATTCGAACCTGCAATCATGCACGGTTGAACTACTTACTCTGCAACCCGAGATAAAACGTTCTGAACACTGCGCCACGCGGACGACTTTTATTCAAATTCTGAATTTAAACCAAACCACCTTAGATATGTCCCTGCTCTTGAGATTGTGTCAAAATGTTTTTTAAAAAAAGTACACACAATATGCAGACAGAAAAACAGATATACAAAAGAATGATATATTTGGGTTCCTACGGGCGGTTTGAGAGAAATAAATTCGGGTAAAACACAAAACTAGAAAGGAGAAACATTGGAATGTCAGATTCAACATAATACAATTAATGATCTTTAAAATGTCTACAAAGTGGGGCAGCTTTTGCATAATAGACGAAGAGTGAAATTTTTTAAAAAGCACAACTTTCTCACACATAAAAAATAAAATGTTGAGAAAATTAATATGAATATTAGTTGTATAGTCCATGTTTTTCTCTGGCAGACCCAAAATAAGTGTCAGTCAAAAAGTAAAATAATAGGTGCACACTGACATTCTGTAATAAAGAATCTGTGGAAGTATCATCAAATTTTATTCTGTGGTATTTGACATGTTTTTTATGGGAAACCAAAATATATGACGGATCAAAAATTAACAAGGATTCCCTGAAAGTGCCCTTTAATTTCATTCAGTCAATAAGACGAATTTCAGATGAGAGTTTGCTTCCCCGTCCCCAAAAGGTTATAGACGGACGTACGAATGGACGAACAGACAGACGGATGGATGTACAGACGGATGGACGGACGAACATCTAGATCATTGTAAAGAGAAATAAGAAAATCGCAGCATTGTGTCGGGTGCTCTTAATTTGGAATTGCGTGGCTGAGGGGTGTTGCCTTTATACACCTTTCTGGGGCATAGTTAGAATTCTGACAAAGAAATTTGAACCATTATATATAACGTTAGTACCCTGGCGAAAATAAATTAAATAATTTATCAACATGATCAATGAAGGTATTATTTTTAAATTACAATTTTATTAGTATCATTTTATCATTTCATGACCAAATCATTATTTCAAACAATATCCGAGAAAGCATTTCTTTCAGGTAATAATATTGTATTAATTAAATCTGTCAAAACGTTGTGCGTGTGTCTTTGCGATAGTAGTGCGGATATACATTGCTATCAAACTGAATGAAATCAAAAATTAAAGCTGTCTCCCTTTGTTGAAACGTTTGGTCAATAGGTAGCCTATTAATTTAAAATAATTTTATGCTAAATCAGACATTCCATTCCATTTTTCCTCGTTTCTTGTTTTACACTTACCTAGTTAAATCACACCTTTTCCGCTATGAGGAACTGAAACGCTGTAAACAGATATATATACATTTGTGGTATCTCTCCATTATATAAACATACAGAGAGAGAATATCTTCAATTCTGTATGAAGTTTGTCAGAGGTCAGAGGTCAATACGTGACCTAATCACACGGCGGAATAATATCTACCAGTACATAAATTATAAAATGACCTGCTCTACTTGCTTTTCATGTATAAAAATGAATAAAATAAGCAAGTAAAATGATAATTATTTTATTTTAAATGTAAACAAGTATTTCATACAGTTTTTGGGCTATCGATTCAACCTGTGTATATAGAGAAAACTAGGAGCCTAGCGTTTGTTTACATTTTTCTTCACTTTTGTGAAGAGCTGCACAGTCTCTAACGTTCATCCTTATTCTTTGGATAGACCTTTGGTTAGATTTTCATGATAAACTTTTATTTTATCTTAAAATGTTACTCACAATAAATGTGTATATCTGTTGGAAAATATCTTAATTTGCAATCATACCATGAACAGCTGCTCGGCGTTTTCGTAGTTCAATGTAAAGCTGTCGCCAGTGTCTCCGTGTTTATCAGTGTTTTACGATAAGTATGCCTTTAGTTACTGAAACCGTGGAATGTTTTTGATCAAATTGCAAATTAACTGGCTTGGACAAGTGTCTCAGTCCATCGGATCCATCTATCCCTTTCCAGCGACCGAAATTCCTCCAACTTTTTATCATCAAACTTCGGACGTGTTTCTTGTGTCTTTTCAGCATCGATTATCATTTTTCACGAATAAAATATTCCCAGACAACAATCTGTTCACTATTACCGATCACAAGTAGGCCTTTCACAAAATATTCCCTTCGAAAAAGATTCTTTAGCCTAATGAATTTGAAGCGTAACCGCCATGCAAGCCGATTTACACCTTGCGCCATTTTTCAAAATCTACGACGGACGGTTAGTGCAATAATTTAAATTCGAAAATATTCAATTGTCTGTCTCAAATGTATATATAAGTAATAAATAGCAAGTTTATAAACTTCAATGGGAATTGAAGTGGGTCGGTACGTGATCAAATCTTCTGAGAAGGCCTTCGGCCTTCACAGGATTTGATCACGTGACCGACCCACTTCAATTCCCATTGAAGTTTATAAACTTGTTATTTATTTCTTAAGTATTGTTATAGATACAACTGAACATGGAAAATCATTACCGTTATAGATAAAACCAATCCATCGTCGTAATTTTTTCTGACTGAACATTTCCAAAGAAGGCACTAATAATTGATTTCAAATGAGGAGACGTTAGGTTCATTATTATTATTAGTATTGTGGAAATACCCTTAATTTACTTCCTCTTTCGTTTCTACGTGGACGTCAGAATACATGTCACACAGGTTATTGAGACCGGAACTCCTATCACTCTATAACCCGAGTGCTTAATATTTTTATTATTGGTGGTTTTTACGAGTGTTGGTCGGAGAGTTCGTGGAGATCTATTATATTTTTTCACGTCATATGTTATAAATCCAAATTTAGTAGAAATATTTTCGCAATGAATTCAAAAGAGTTGTATTAATTTTTTTTTTTAAAAATATCATGAACTATTTCATTTTTTTTTTCTAGAATTTACAAAAAAGAGAAAAAATCGGATTGCGGCGCAGGTAAAAATTAAGTAATTTACAAACAATACACTAAATCATTTCTGTAATTATATTCTTTGTTAAATGAAATGTGGCAGATACATATTTTATTAATTTTCTATGCATATATGTATTTATTATATACATGTATGGTAATTATGATTTATTATATTTAATTTGATTTAAAATGCACATGTTGAATAATATAATTATTGAGTTTCAAGCTTTTAGTGTGCATTCACCCATGTCTGTCAAAAGTGTATATAGGTAGAAATGGCCTTAGGTCATTAATTATATCCAGGCCTAATGTTGGATGTTTCTTTTAATTTCATTGGTGTTTTACTTT
The DNA here is from genome assembly GCF_032062105.1 of Saccostrea cuccullata. Lineage (NCBI taxonomy): Eukaryota > Metazoa > Mollusca > Bivalvia > Ostreida > Ostreidae > Saccostrea > Saccostrea cuccullata. Next base: position 114,059 of record NW_026924048.1, on the reverse strand, counting down.
GTGTTTTACTTGGGGATTGGTTCATGGTTTTCCCTCCAGAAGGTTCTTGGTTTTCTGGACATTCTTTGTCCAGAGTTTGGTCAACATATTGTTTTTACTCTGTTTCTTATTAAGGTCTTCCGTCTTCAGCGGAAGACCTTCTTGTTATTCTTAGGTTTCTTTTTCACTTTTATTAAGGTCTTCCGCTCAGGCGGAAGACCTTCTACTGATTCTGATGGTTAAGATTATTCCTATTATTCTTTTTTTTTTCCTAGACGCCAACTTTGAGACCTCGTAACTCACTCATTTCTTAACGGATTTCGCTCAAATTTTCAGAGTTTTTGGACGTTACAAAACTCAATTAAAATGTTTTCATACATTTCAAAAATTCCCTTCCGCTTTCGAGTTATTTCCCTTTAAATGAAAATTTGGTACTGTTCGTTTCCAGACAAAGGCTCAGAAACGACAAAAGCTGGAGCAGAATGTCTACTGCATTTAAATACTAAAAGAATTGAAGTTGTGCACATCGGTTTTTCTTTTTCGATTTCTGCGCTCAAAACGGTGTTAGATAGGGGTCAAAAAGGAGAATGCCTAAAAGCGCCAAATTTTACATATATTTCCTTGTGTATCTTTTAAACTAAAAATAATTTGTTAAGACATGTTTCACAAATGTTGTGCATAATTTTAAGATCTATCATTTGACATCATTAAAAAGGGGCTGGCCCCTCAAATTAGGGGTCAAGGGAGCTTGAAAATTTTTGCATTATAACTCAAAAACGGTAAATATTTCGACGGTTATCGATTTGAAGTGGGTTCTTTAACATCTTATTGATCTCGTGAAAACGTTATTTGTTCGAATCTTGTGTTATTAAATGAGCAGCAAACTTTATAATCCATGTACAGGTAACTGATTAATTTTATTCAGCAAGTGAAGAATTCTTTATGCGTACGTGAATAACACGTACTATAACTGAAATAAACTGGATAAGAATAATATACTTAACAAAATTGAATGTTAAACTTTGTTGAAATAAAGTTTTTAACGTATTCTGTAGCTGGATGTCATACAGATTATTCAGAGACAACTTTCTCCTTGTATTTAGTTTAATTTACAAGACGGGAGATAGGAAAAATACTTATCATCTTTCATTCGATTGATACTCAATGTAGCATTATTTATATAAAAAAAAAAGAAATCAAGCTTAAAATAATTCACTGTCATTTAATTCATGCATCGTGAATTTTCCTCGGACTTTGACTGTTTTTGTTTACAATTGTGCAACCCGTTTATCGATCGCGCATTGACCTATATACATTCCGGAGGTCAACATTACCGCTCTTTGATTTTTACGCGAGTCCCAGAGTTATCTAAAACGATGCTAGTCATCGATTTACTCAGTTTAAAATCAAGAATTTGTTATAATATTTGCGTAAATCGTAAGAATATTTCTAGACACAAATATAAAGGTTTTCTTGAACATGTATGAGTATTAAAAAATAAAATGTCTGATTCTATTCTTTGACGAATGAATAAAAGGCGTTGCGATTTTACTCAGGTACAGATGATTTCTCTGGACGAGTCCATCGGTTACATTGATAGGTGACGCAGGATGACCTATCGATAACTCTGCCAGTTTTGATTGTGATTGTAATTGCACATGTACATAAATTAATGTTGAATTCTACACTTGTGATGTACATTACAGTTTCGTTTTTTTAAAGAATCGGGATATCACAACTGCAACTTAATTGTTTTTAATTTGAACGGATGATTCTATTATTGGAAAGGTACACATATTTAGGCGCCGTCGTCTCCCTCTCAACTTTGAAGTAATTGCAATCGTTACATGTATACGGGCCTATATCAAGTTATTCTAATTGCTTAAATCATTTCAGGAAAAATTGCGATGTTGTTTATAATAGCAATTACAAAAAACATGACAAATGCACACAGTAAATTGTAAGTGGAAGTGACGTTTTCAATTCTCATGAAAATCGAAAATTAAATTATAAATTTCTTTTATTTCATCGAATAAAAAGCTAGAATATCACAATGACATGATTTTATGTGCATGTACTTGATATTAACTAAGTACATGCTGTTTTACACAGAAGAGCACCCAACATATATGAGCTTTAAGAATACGAGAAAAAAATGAAGAATTAGAAATTTTTCTTACAAATTCAAAATTGCTTCCTGTAATTTCAAACAAATATTCCAAGCCTTTAAATTCTTTCGTGTTTATTAGACTAAAAGAGATTAAATTATTAAATTTCCACTCATTGCGATACGTAACCCCCCTGAAATCACAGGTGCTTGAGGACAGGACCCCCCCCCCCCTTCGATATAGACCCCTGGGATTTATCTATTTTTTTCTAATAAAAAATCTTTCATTGGCATATTTGTGATATGATCTATACCAGCAAATCGAAAAATTACCTAAAACAAACGTTCTATTAAATCTACCCTACATTCTCTATATAAAAATCAACAAGGTTGCCAACTCCGTCAAAAGCTTATTGAACGGAAGTAATGAGGAGAGGACTAATTCCCGATGTTCTCCATATACCCAAATATGCGTTTAAAATATCAACAATAGATATATTCTTGTTTTTTTGTACATATCTTCATTAAAATTTTAATTTCAAACGTTTTGTCGATTTACACAAATATTTAAAGAAAAGAAGATATTTTTATAAATTGTATTTTTAAAAGGGCATAACTCTCACATGCAAATCAGGTATTTAAAAAATAATGAGAGACATTTCATTTGCATCAGCGCTTTAGAACTCTATTCTCCCAATACATTTTAAAGAATTTTTTAAAGTGTATAACAACCAAATTTCTTCAAAAGTTTACTTCAAAACAGTGTCTCAAACTTTCTGCAGAATTGTGTATTTTGGTAAAAAGTCGTCTCCTCGTCACTTCCGTTCACTAAGCTAAAACGCTGACTGTAGCCTGACATCCTTTCGAAAACTTGTTCATAACGACTGTTAAAGTGCCTTAACCTTCATGAGAGTTGGTGGTTAATGAAAAGAATATTCAATCTACAATACGAGTTATTGATTTTAGGGGTTTGTTTAGATTTATGAGACGATTCAACCAAAATTCTCGGAAGTGCCTCTCGGTTTGCAGACGAAGTTGGCAACCTTGTTAATTTATATATAGAGAGGGTAGATATTTTTATAAAATGTAAGTTTACGCAAATTTTCTGAATTGATAGGATAGAATATATCACAAATGTGTCATCCATATATAATTTATGTGAAAAAAGTCTAACAGGCCCGGGGGTCTATATTAAGAGGGGGGGGGGGGTCCTGTCCTCAAGCACCTGTGCCTGAAATGATACAATGCTTTCCTTCAGAGTCGAGAATGGCAGGCCAGGGCTGGTGTTGAAATCCATGATTAATCCATAACCTATTATAATATTAACCAATAATCATACGCGATCTTTTTTTTTTTAATTCGCAGGTTGTCAAATAATTTTTTTTAAAAAGTCGGCAAAGATAAGTACGCGTCACTAAACTTTCTTATTCATAAACTTTTTAATTTCTAAAACTTGTGCCGATAAGAGTATACAATCGAGCATCGAAGTGTGTACATGTATTACATGTACTACAGTGTAGTTGTTTTTTTTTTTATGGGGGGGGGGTACCAGTTTTCGCTGCATTTGATTTCCCGAATTTTGCATTGCATTTCCGACAATTAATAATTTTATTTGTTACATTCATTTTTTTCATCCTGGATTTTTACACTATTGTTTTTAGCAATTCAACGTTAACAAAGTTAATAGAATATAATTGGTGAAAGTAACACAAATGATTTATAAAACGAAAGTCAAGCAATAAAAAGTTAAAGTTTGTATTTTGAAAAATAAATCAAGTCAAGTCACATAAAACAAAGACAGGTTGAAACGCTCACACATGGACATACACACAAATGTTTTGGTAACTCGGAATAGTCCAGAGTAAAGCTATATTTTCTTGATACGGAATGTCCAGTACATCTAATGTTCACGTCCGGGATAGTGCACGGCAGTTTTATCACACATACGCAATTATCATACAAGTAGAACGCTCTTTGAGGTTGAGGATTGACACTTATTCCTTAGATAAATACTGAGTGACAAATTCCTTTTTACTGTCTTAACTTAACTTGATAGGTAAATAACTTTAGCATATGTTAAAAAAAAGCATTAGAAATAATTCTTTTCATAAAATTCAATTCTGTTACATTTCAAATGAATTTGTAGAATTAACTTTATGACAATTGTCTAGCTGCAGATCTGTAGCTCGCTAGCTGTTCTAAAAAATTGAGATGGATCACCAGAGAGCTACAGTGCTACACATATTATCTCAAATTCAGGCTCAGAAGGACTAGTACTATTAAAAACGATTGTAAGGAATGTTTAACTGTAGAAAAATTTAAGGAATGTGCTAGAGACACACGGTAAATAATATTTTTAGATTCAAGCAGTTGAAAAACACGGATATTGAATAGCTTCAGCGCAATTTTTTCTAATATTTTCTATTTTTTTATTATTCGTATTTCTCAATTTATCATGTTCAAATAACGTGTATTTTTTTTATTAGGCACATTAAACCTTATTTGTCAACCAGTCTGACAGTGTCCATCTGTCACGAGAACTTTAAACTTGATAATAACTATTGAATGAGTTGAATTAGGACTTTCATATTTCACATGTGCATTACTTGTGACATGTGATTTTCAAATATACTGTGATTTTTAACCCCGTGACCTTGATCTTGGAGCTTGACCTACTTAAAAAATAACATTACTTTAAATTGACCATAACTATTGAAAACTTTCATTTTATAAACATGTAATGTATTACCCGTGTCAACGCCTTTGAAAATTCATTATGATTTTTGACCCTTTGACCTTGAAGTTTAACCGGCTTTTCCAAAATTTAAACATTGCCTAAAATTGACCATGACTTTTGATAAAGAAAGTATAACGCTTTCATACCTAGATTTACACATGTATATACGTATTAGCTTTGACAAGGCCTATCGAAAAAAGTATAGCTTAAGAATTCGTCAATACGGTAGCACACAAATTGGCTTTGCTTTTCACCAGCGTGTGTCATGGTGTGACGTAAGGTCATTTTAACAAGGTCAAGGTTGCAAACATTCCTTTACTATCTTTTTTAATAGTAAAACATAAATAAAATGAGATCTACCCTTAAAAGATTGCTTTAACATTAGAACGTGGCATGACCTTGACCCAAGGTCATTTCTCCCTGTCCGCAGCTCCGACGGAAGACCTACTCGTTGCTTTGCAACGAGCTCGGCTCTAGTTATTATTATTGTTTTTTTTTCTTACCAATTTTGTGCACGCGATTACTCGAAAACGGCTCGATGGATTCCCATGAAACTTTCAGGACTTATGTAACATCACTTGAACCTTATGCGTTTTTTTCTGTTTTGATGACGTCACTTCCGGTCCGAAGTTATCAGCACTTTAATGATTTTTTAAGGGTCAGTTTGTCCGCACGATTTCTTCTAAATGACTTTAGATAGACACGTGATACTTTCAGGTGTAGTAGACCTATGTCTGTAGATTTGTGGAATGTATTTTATTTTTACCGGAAGTGCTGCACGTCGGCGCTCGGTATGGCCCGAAAATAGGCCTATCGTGAATTTCAAAATTTTTAGCACTTTTTCTACGATATCTCTTTACCTGGAAATATTTTGTTAAAACATATAGAACAAAAGAAGTGTAGAATTTTAAGTTCTTCCAAATGATATCTCGAAAAAAGGGCTGGCCCCTAAAATAAGGGGCCTACAGGGGCCGAAAGTTTTTACTTTATATCTCAAAAAGTATTGAGAATTTGTAATACGTCCATGAAGCAAAGTTGTTCAAAATGTCAAGCTTAATCTAATGCAGTCGTCAAAATATGTCCGTCGACGTCATTTCCGGCCAAACCGGAAGTAGTCGAAAAACGCGTATTTTTACCGTTCTTGAAAAATTTTTGGGTAACATCTGTCACTGGGAGCATAAAAATTAATTTTCTGTCGGTCGTCAACACTTCCGGTCACACCGGAAGTAGCATAAACTTCCGGTCAAACAGGACGGAAGACTACTCGTTGCTTTGCAACGAGCTTTGCTCTAGTTATTATTATTTTTCTTCTTCCTGGGAAAATTTTGTCCACGAGTAATCTTGTAAACTACACATCCGACTAAGGTAAAATGTTTTTAGGGTCAGTAGACATGTTATGTAGATTTGCCGAACGAAGGTCATTTTGCGCGCACGTGCTTGCAAGAGCGCGCACGTGCAACACATGAAATGATTGTACATTGATATAGGCATAAATTTTTACCTTTTTGATGAAATGCTTTGAAACTCATAATATAAGGATATAGTAGTAGCATAAACAATATGACATGGTCAAAATGGCAAGATCTCACGCGCATGCACGTGCGCTTCCCTCTGATTGGCTGAAACTGAAGTCTCCATATCTTTCTTGCTTTTTGATGAAATCCTTTGAAATTTTGAGCATAGCCATGCATTAGGATATCCTACAACATGATATATAGCAATTATCAAGAAAACACGTGCATGCACGTGCGCTGCAATCTGATTGGCTGATACTTTAAATAGCTATAACTCCCTTGGTTTTCAACGTAACAGGATGGGATTTGGAACATAGATAGATATAATAGACTTCTACAAGAAGGTATGGTCACCATTCACATCCATACACGTGCATGTACGTGCGCTGCAATCTGATTGGCTTAAAATTTAAATAGCTATAACTCCCTTGGTTTTCAACCAAACGGAGTGAGTTTTAGAACATAGATAGATGTAATGGACTTCTACAAGAAGGTATTTCACCATGCTCATGTGTGCACGTGCGTGCACGTGAAATGAGTAAAACCAAAAATACACTTGAATGAGCGTATTTTTTAATACTTTTGGATAAAATACTTTAAAGTTTAGTATATTAAAGTATATAGATTGTGTAGACAAGATGATATGGTCATTACGCACATGCGTTCACATGCGTACGCGTGCAATGCTAAAATTTGAATGAACTTGGTACCCTTCTGGGTAAACGTTGTTAAAGTCTCAAATGCATAAAGTTTGTCTTATTTAATGAAGCTAACAGGGAATATGGCACCAAAAGGGAGATGGGGAGCGTTTGGGGAACATCTGTAACGGTCCCCGTTACAATTAGCACTAGTTATTCTTTTTTTAAGGTCTTCCGTTTCCAACGGAAGACCTTCTACTGATTCTGAAGATTAAGATTATTCTTATTATTCTTTTTTTTGTTTTCTTCCTAGACGCCAACTTTGAGGCCTCATATCTCACTCATTTCTCAATGGATTTTGCTCAAATTATCAGACATTATAGACGGTAATAAACTCTATCAGAATGCTGCCGATAATTTCAAAAAGTCACTTCCGGTTTTGAGTTATTTCCCTTTAAACGAAAAATTATAGGCTTTCATTTCCAGACAAAGGCTCAGAGACCACTAGAGCTGGAGCAGAAATTTTACTGGTTTTAGATAACAGAAGGAGTGAAGTTGTGCACATCGGTTTTTGTTTTTCGATTTCTCTATTCAAAATGGCGCTATACAGGGGTCAAAAAATAGAACGCCTAAAAGAGTGAAAATTTACACATGTTTTCCTTTTTATCTTGAAAACTAAAAATATTTTGTTAAGACATGTTGAACAAAAGTTGTGCATAATTGCAAGGGCTTTCATATAATATTATTCAAAAGGGGCTGGCCCCTATGATTAGGGATTTAGGGAGCTTGAAATTGTTTGCTTTATAACTCAAAAACGGTAAATATTTCGATCTGGTTTATACGAGCAAATTTGTTCTTTGACACCTTTTTAAATTGATGAAAATGTTTTGTGTTTGATTATACCGGGGGTATTGCGTAATACGTAGTTGAAAGCAGGCCAGGTAAACAGGTAGCGTTTTTCATTCGGAAAAGAAATCAGACCTCTTCATGTGTATAATTTACACAAACTTCCTATCAGTAATAAACCCTAAGGTATTTAATGTTAATTTTTTTCTAAATAGGGCCTTATACGTGCTTCACGGTTCACTATTAAATTATTTATAACGATTAGTCTTTCTTTATTATTTATTATTAATTAGTTTTATAGCGAACACGTCTTCATAAACGGAATATATTAAATCTATCTTTCTACATTGATTATTATAACAATTATAAGTTATTTTAACTTTATGCATCGAATAATTCACGATCATTAGTTGTATACATTTGGCGGTCTCTAAGATCGCCCAGATGTTTGTAACAGTTATGTAATCCAACGCGCGAGGTCACTAGTGTACCAGCCACCTGTCGTAAACAAAGCAAGTGTCTGTGATCGTGTTTAAAATCCACTGTGTACAAAGACCTATCAATTTATAGAAAATCATGTTTTTAATTTATCGAATCAATAAGAATACTTCACCGATCTCTCATTTAATCGTAATTCGAAACACTGGTGCATAAATCATTTTGAATTGTGGTTGCTTTCTTTGGCCTGTTCACGCAAAATTATTTCTCTATTCCGTGTTAATGTATTTCATTTAAATTGTAATTGAAAAGGGGCTTCGGCAAATAATCATAATTAGTGATGGAAGTCTTGTGATACGTAATATACTATTGTGTACGTTTTATTTTTACCGTCAGTCTTTCGTTTTTCCGTTATATTTTTTTTTATATAAATAAACATTGAACGTTAAAAAAATACTTTAAAATATACTATTATTCACGTATTTGTAATAAACAGTTTACATCCAGCTTTGTCGCTTTGTGTCTAAAATTTTGTAGCCCAGTCCTCATTTACAAGCACGTGTCCGCAGATAGCAGCGGGTATGTCGATTTGAAAATCCGTTGTGTACTACGATAGTTACAAATGGAAAATTGGGTTTGAAATCATGTCGACTCCTTTCATATCATTCAATTTCACTCTATTTCAGCTTGTTTTAATCAATCGTAATCGCTTGTGCATTTATTCATTTCAAGTTTTATGCCATTTGATAGCCGAAAAAAAACACACAAGCTAGGTTTACACCATTTTTTCCTGTATTTATCGAAGTGGAAATTGTTTTATGAATCTTAAACTACATGTATGCATGCATGATAATTGTAAGTGGAGTTAACGTTTCTAATTCACAGGGGGAAATCCAACATGATATCAAGCACTTATTTGCTACTAAACTTAAAATGATATTGTACAGAATGGTATACTATTTCGTCCAATAAACAGAATATTTTACATGCCTGTACATGTACAATGTCAGTACGAATTTAATTGATGCAAATCATCAAATTGGCTGCAAAGCAAAAAAATTCTTTCACACGCAAGGAAAGCACGTCAAGATATTCAAAGCTGAAATAGATTTTCAATTCTATTTCAGGCTGTTTTCCAAGCAAAATAAAAAATAATTTTACCACATTTGCTCATAAATAGATTTAACGATGTTAAAAAAAATCATGTTCATTGATGTATAAGAAGAATTTATTGTCATCAAAATGAAGGTGTAGGCCTGTCCGAGCCTCGATACCCTGGATCTTGATTATGTGATAATGCTCATGGTTTCTGCAGAGCAGGCTATGCTGCAAACCGCAGTACAAATTAAAAAAATATATATCTTTATGATCTTTGTGTCATTTGTAGATGTAGAGCAAATTCAAAACAATTTTTACTAGAAGTTGAAAAACTCCTCATTTTTTTTATTTACCATGCACTTTAACCACATCATCATTATCCGGAAAATCAAGAGATTTCTTTTCAAATCTTACATACCATCAGGCTTGGGAGTATCTGATGTAAACTCTTTTTATATGACCATAAATTATCGATGATCATGAGATATTAATGACAATGAAATTAAAATATATTTCAACATTTAATATTAAGTTTAAGCAAGTTTTTAAAATATTTTACGCATGATTTTTACTTGTTATAATTTATGAATTATTTTATTGAAGTAATAAAAAAAAAAGTCTCATTATCCCATGTGCACTCTCTAACACAATCACAAAAAGATTGGCCGCTACCGCAGCCGATAATAATTACATGTTTTATATGTATGAACTTTTACATAGAAGAGCGGCCAAACATATACATTCAGAGCTTTCAGAATACGATTTTACAAAATTAGAAAATTCGTTATTGCCTATTTATCATAAAATATAAATTAAATATTCTTTCCTTAATAATTGGATTCCTCTGTATTTAACTAGGTACTTAAATTATCGATTCGCTCTGATATTTGGTTGTATAATGATTACAATGTATATAAACGTCCATCTGGTCAGTCATTGTTGCTTGACGACGTCTTGATTTTCTCCTCTCACATTGGTTGTGCGTATGAACAGCGGTATGAACACAAGCTTGTAAACAAAATAAACGGCAATTCACAAAAAAGGAAAACCAGAAGAAAAAAGTGTCTGTGTAGATGAAAAACACAACTCATTAAATTGTTTTTGAACGACCCCACGTTTTTTCTTTCTCCCATGCATTTCAACTATACGGAAAAAAGATCACTAGAACCTTTGGTTATATTGAAAGAAAGGTGTTGAACCTTCAAACGGCACTATATCCGAACAGCTATTATACAGCCAGACTGCCTATCAAATATATCACGGCGTCAATAAAAGAATTATTTAGATATTTAAAAAAATACTAATTTCATTCTAAGAAAAGCCACGCAGCTGTATACAGACATTCCAAAATAATGTTCCATGGACCGACAGGTGGTTTAATTCCTCTCATCACTATAAGTACCCAATCCCTTAATATGAATACAATGTCTTCCTTCTAAGCAGAGAATGTCAGTCGGTTGATTTGTTTTTGTACATGCATGTATACATGTAGTTTAGGGGTTGAATTCCGAGACTGAAAGTTACGACCTTTTTTATGTAAACCAATAATCATACATGACATGTTATGCCCTGCCATGAATATGGCCAAGGCATTTGGTGTTTGTCGGACGTCTTCCATCCTTTCTACTTTCTGTCCTTCCGTCTCTCCTTCTGTCACACTTTGCCTTTATCTCAGTTCAAAGCTTTGATAAAAATATCTTTTCAAACAAACTATCGAAGATATTTTTATCAATCTTTTAATACTGATAGAAATTAATTAGAGTTATGCAATTGCATTAACATTTTTTTAAACTTGACTTTATATACATGTATATACCTCACTTTTCTTAAATTAGTGTTTAGCTCAGTTTTAAACATACCATTCAAAATGGTGTTATCAAACTTCACATGTTGATGCATACTGATGAGAGCTATTTAATGGCATCACCATTTTTGAACATAATTCTTTTTATCTCAATTTTAGCTCTAACGAGAGTTATTTATTGCTTAGCACAAGGTCATTTGGAAAGATCAAGGTCACACATACTAGTATTCCTTTACAGTCTTTTTCCTAGCGAAACATTGTAAGTTGCTTCTCTTACAAGGTTTTTTACTTGTATATCTTTAGTATCTGCGTGATCGGGATGTTGTGAGTTCGTATCTCGGCCGCGACTGACCTAGTCGTTAAAGTGGGTAGCAACTGTTCCTTGGCCATGCGCTCGGTACTTTGAAGTGAAAGTTGCGGGTCCTTCGGATGAGACCTTAAAAACCGAGGCCCCGTGTCAGCGGCAGGCGTTGGCGAGATAAAGATCCCTCACTGCTCAATGGCCCTGAGTGCCGAGTAAAGGTCAAAATTTGAAGCCCTTCACCGGCATACGGTGACGTCTCCATATGAGTGAAAAATTCTCGAGAGGGACGTTAAACAATATACAATCAATCAATCAATCTTTAGTATGTGGCTTTTGACCTCGACTCAAGGTTACGTCTTCTAGTCCGTAGCTCCAACGGAAGACCTATTCGTTGCTTTGCAACGAGCTCGGCTCTAGTTTTTCTTCTACTTCCTAGACGCCAACTTTGAAGCCTCATATCTCACTCATTTCTCAATTGATTTCCCTCAAATTTTCGGAGGCATTAGAAGTTACTAAACTCTATAAGAATGCTGTCAAAAATTTCAAAAAGTCACTTCCGGTTTTGACTTATTTCCCTTTAAATGGAAATTTATAGGCTTTCGTTTCCAGACAAAGGCTCAGAGACGGCTAAAGCTGGAGCAGAAACTCTACTGATTTTAGATACTATAAGGATTGAAGTTGTGCACATTGGTTTTTGTTTTTCGATTTCTCTATTCAAAATGGCGCTATATAGGGGTCAAAAATTAGAACGCCTAAAAGAGCTAATTACTCATATTTTGCTTTATATCTTCTAAACTAAAAATATTTTGTTAAGACATATAGAACAACATTTGGGCAGAATTATAAGTTCTTTCAAATGATATCTCGGAAATAGGGCTGACCCCTAAATTAAGGGATCTAGAGGGGCCAAAAGTTTTTTCCAGATATCTCAAAAAGTATTGAGAATTAACTCAGAATTTGTAATACGTCCAAGAAGCAAAGTTGTTCAAAATGTCAAGCTCAATCTAATGAAGTCGTCAAAATGCGTCCGGTGACGTTACTTCCGGTCAAACCGGAAGTCGTCAGAAAAGTCATATTTTTACCGTTCTTGACAAGTTTTTGGGTAACATATGTCACTGGAAGCATAAAACTTAATTTTGTGTCCGTCGACATCACTTCCGGTCAAACCGGAAGTAGCCAAAAATAGCTTATTTTTAAAGGTTTTGATGCAAAATTGAAATTATGAAGTGACTGGAGACGACTTAGCTCATTGCTTTCTTTTGTTGACGTCACTTCCGGTCAAAACAGGACGGAAGATCTACTTGCTCTAGTTACATATTGCTATTGTGCACCTCCTATTTTACTTTTTGATCCGACACATATTTTGGGTTTCCAATAGCAAAACATGTACACTGCCATTTATACACATATGGGAGGCGGGGGGTATCATTTAGTGAGCCCATTGCTCACAGTACCTCTAGTTGTTATACATGTTTAAGGTAACATATATTTTTATGATTTGGTGTGTAATATATTGTGTAATTGTTTACAGACCACTCAGACTGTATGATTTGTAAATCTGCAGCATTGCTGCGCATGCTGTACACACCTATTCCCATAGAATGGTATGTCCATAGTTTTATGATTATTCAGTAATATATAATGTTCAAATACATTATGATGATATTTATTGTAAAGTTTTATGATGAATATTGATTGATATGTAATTGCGGAGAAATATATGTATTTTCTATGTGTAATGAATTATATCCCTTTACAATCATTGTGTTTTTATGCTTAAATATTTACACTTGTTATATTGTTAATATTGCAGGGTTATTTTCATCATTTCCGTTACATCTGGTAAATAAAGTCTTGTCAGAACCCTCAACAGGCAGTTATTCTTCATTTGATAACCCCCAGTCCTGTTACAGAAACAACAAGAAAAAATCAGAAACGGTTAAATTAGGACCTGTTACATCGATTAATATTTTAAATTATGGCTCAACATTTTGCATCGTCTAAAAGAAATCATTTTGAGATTAAAGGTAAACTGACGTACGTTTTAGAACGTCACGGAGCAGAAGATAATGATGCGATTTTGTGATATGCTTGGGTAAAATCCTGAATTAACTCTAAAAATATTGTAGAAAACAACATGTCAGTCGTGCATGTGTGTGTAAATGTTACATGCGGTATTTTAGTGACAGAGACTTTGTATTGGACAAGGATAATCTGTGACGAAACAATTTTACTGTAAACATCTTGAAAAAAAAAATTATAAAAGAAAAATAAAAAGTTCGTCATTTTGGAACATTTTGGAAAGAAATATAGGCTTCAGAAGTGCTGACCTTAAAATAAAATAAAACATTGACAAAGGAAATTATACAACGAGAACAATAGTTAAAAGAATAAATGTCAAGTAAAGAAAATGTTTTTTAATGAGTTGGTATTGGACTATGCTGTGTGAAATGTATAAGGATAGTATTATTTAGAAATTTTGAGGCACTGTTTTGACGTTACATTTCGGTTTACTGTGCTCCGCTTGTGCAAAACATTTTATTTTCAAAATGAAGTAAATTGGTTTCTCTTAATTCGACTGGAAGGAAACTTCACACATTCACAAAAATGTATATTTTTACACTTAATATCATGCTTATTTTAAATTTCTTGAAAGAAGCTGAATGAATATTGAAATAGTCCACGAACTTTCTGAACAACCCTCGTAGCTAAACTGAGCTGAAAGCTCAAAGGATTTTTTTTCTTCTGATTTCCTTTTATAAGGGTCCATCCGTCTGTTCAGCTGTTCGTCCGTCTCTGAACATTTCACATTTTCGACTTGTTTTCAAAAAAGGCTGAACGAGTTCTGACCAATGCTGATGAAAAGTATTCAGTGGTAAAGGGAATTCTCATTTGTTCAAATAAAGTGCCATTTCCGGGGGGGGGGGGGGGGGGGGGTGAAGAAAACGCAAAAATAGGATGAGGTCAGCAAAAAGAAACTTTTCCTCAAAAATCACTGGATCAATATAGGGGAATCTTATGTAAAGACTTTCAAAGGTAGTATAGATTCTAAATTGTTCGAATTATGGCAAGGTGTAAGCCGAGGGTTGGGTCGGAATAAGAAATCAAAGTTTTACATTGAAATACATTGTATTTAGGAAAAATCTTTCAAAATGTTCTTCTCAAAAACCCATGGACAGATTTTTAAGGTATCGTAGATTCTAAATGGTTCATAAGAGGGGAAAAAGGGACAGAATAGGGAATCAAAGTATATGTATAACATTGAAAAAAAAATTAGGAAACGACATTTAAAATCGTCATTTTGGAACATTTTGGAAAGACATATAGGCTTCAGAAGTGCTGACCTTAAAATAAAATAAAACATTGACAAAGGAAATTATACAACGAGAACAACAGTTAAAAGAATAAATGTCAAGTAAAGAAAATGTTTTTTAATGAGTTGGTATTGGACTATACTGTGTGAAATGTATAAGGATAGTATTATTTAGAAATTTTGAGGCACTGTTTTGACGTCTCATTTCGGTTTACTGTGCTCCGCTTGTGCAAAACATTTTATTTTTAAAATGAAGTAATTGGTTTCTGTTAAATCGACTGGAAGGAAACTTCACACATTCACAAAAATGTATATTTTTACACTTAATATCATGCTTATTTTAAATTTCTTGAAAGAAGCAGAATGAATATTGAAATAGTCCACGAACTTTCTGAACAACCCTCGTAGCTAAACTGAGCTGAAAGCTCAAAGGATTTTTTTTTCTGATTTCCTTTTATAAGGGTCCATCCGTCTGTTCAGCTGTTCGTACGTCTCTGAACATTTCACATTTTCGACTTGTTTTCAAAAAAAGCTGAACGAGTTCTGACCAATACTGATGAAAAGTATTCCTTGGTAAGGGGAATTCTCATTTGTTCAAATAAAGTGCCATTTCCGGGGGGGGGGGGTGATGAAGAAAACGCAAAAATAGGATGAGGTCAGCAAAAAGAAACTTTTCCTCAAAAATCACTGGATCAATATAGGGGAATCTTATGTAAAGACTTTCAAAGGTAGTATAGATTCTAAATTGTTCGAATTATGGCAAGGTGTAAGCCGAGGGTTGGGTCGGAATAAGAAATCAAAGTTTTACATTGAAATACATTGTATTTAGGAAAAATCTTTCAAAATCTTTTTCTCAAAAACCCATGGACAGATTTTTAAGGTATCGTAGATTCTAAATGGTTCATAAGAGGGGAAAAGGGGACAGAATAGGGAATCAAAGTATATGTATAACATTGAAAAAAAAATTAGGAAAAGACATTTAAAATCTTTGAAATATGGATAAAAATCTTTTAAAATCTACTTAAGAATTTCAGGACAAGAAAAGCAAAAACGTATGCGAAACATTCTTGATGTAGTATTGTTTCTATATTTTTCAATCATGGCCCCCTGGGTAAAGGATGGGGCAACAATAGTAAAGTTTGGCTTAAAAATATTGGAATGTTGTTTAAAATGTGATTCCAAGAACCACTAGCCTGGAAAAGGGGAACCTTATATTAAAGATTCCAGAAGATAGTGTTGATTATGAAACATTTCATCATGGTTTTCAGGGTTGACTGGATCCATATAATATTGTAACATAGATCAATTTCCGTTCAAATCACACCCCCTGTGTATATAGTGGAGTCATAAAAGGCAAAAAATAAGGAGTAATATTTTTTTTTCGGGCGGGAAATCAAAGCCAAAGTTATCTCAGATGACCGTTGTGGCTCTTGGTTCTTTATGTTTTATGACATTAATCAATTTATAAGATATATATAAGGATAAACTTTGCAAAGCGTTGTAAGTTATGTTCTTCAGTCATTATATATCGAAAATAAATTATTTATATCCTTATTCATAAATCAAAACTGCCTCGTCGTCAACTGCCATGCTTGATTACATACACTGAACAACAGCTCTTCTCTGTAGCATGGAGCCATCCAATGAAATCCAATGCGGAAAGGGCCCTTATGTAATTTGACGTCATAATGTGAAAATAACAACGGTAAAGCTAATGTCATATCATGAAAGTTGCAAAACATTTCTTTACAATCCAACATAATCGTACTTATAATCTGTATCCTTATTATTTCAGTCTATTACAATCACTATTTTCATCCTTACTTTTTTCTTTGTGATAACTCTTTGAGAGTTAGCGGAGTTGATTTCTTGATAATTTATAGGAATATAAATTCAGCAGGTCGATAGGTCAGGAGCGAAGGTGGCCTAATATGCTAGTAAATCTCGTGCGAATCTGTCTCTGTGTTTGACGCTAAGGAGGCCAGATATGCATGTAGATCTCGTGCGGCTGTCTTTGTTTTTGATGTCAAAGGATGAGGACTATTGGAATTGGTATGAGAGTCCTCGTGTAATTTAAATCTATGTCTACAAATTTAAAGTCTAAATCTACAATTTTTTTTGATTGGATTGAAATATACTATAAGGAATCACTGTCTAGTTAGTATAGTATGCCAGGGACATAAAAGATAGTGGGAAACATGGGATAATTTATGCATAGCGGACTTCGACAGTTATGCAAAATTATCCCATGTTTCCTACTATCATTGATGCCCTGGCATACTATACTAACTAGGCTTTGATTCCTTAATTATACGTATATATGTTAACTGTAGGTACGTGTTAAAAGTGTCGCCAGGCACATAAGAATGTCCCACTCTTTTTAGGTACATTCATTTAATTTTTCAAAAAAAATAAAAATGAATTTTTAATACCGGTATTGATGACCTCATTACTGTGAATTTGATGGAAGTTGTTGGAAAACGAAATGAATGACTCGAGGCTCTCGCCACATCCCAATCACTTCATCCCTCTATCGTCAATGAAACGCAACCAGCCATCGGGCCTGAACGGTGTTTGACGTAAAAAGTTGCGTGCAAGTTTGAGTGATTTATATTTTCATTCTTGAATTTATTTATTCCTTGATTGCTTGTTATTCCATTTTTTATTATTTATAGTTAAACTGCATTTCTGCTCTTTTCAGTTTTAAGTAATTACCTCTTTGTTTGCATACAATACTCCACTGTCTAATGAGACAGATTCTCTTCACTCTTATAAATGGTATTTAGAGCGTTAAAAGAAAAAAAGTGTGGCAATAATGGATAAAATCGTCCTTATTAGCTCATCTGAGCCGAAGGCTCAAGTGAGCTTTTCTGATCACATTTTGTCTGTAGTCCGTCTGTCCGTCCAGCTGTCTGTCTGTCTGTCACATTTTCGACTTCTTCTCAAGAACCGCTGGGTCAATTTCAACCAAACTTGCAACACAAAGCATCCTTGGATAAAGGGGATTCAAGTTTGTTCAAATGAAGGGCCAAGCCTTCATTCAAGGGGAGATAATTGGGAATTAATAAAAATTTGGTGGCATGTTTTAAAAATCTTCTTCTCAAGAACCACTCTGCCAGGAAAGATGACACCTATAGGAAAATATCCTCAGGTAGTGTAGATTCAAGTTTGTTCAAATCATGACCCCCGGGGGTAGGGCGGGGCCACAATGGCCCACCAAAGTTTAACATAGAAATATATAGGAAAATTCTTTAAAAATCTTCTTCTCAAGAACCACCGTACCAGGAAAGATAAAACTTATATGGAAGCATCCTCAGGTAGTGTAGATTCAAGGTTTGTTCAAATCATGACCCCCGGGGGTAGGGCGGGGCCACAATGGCCGACCAAAGTTTTACATAGAACTATATAGGAATTCTTTAAAAATCTTCTCAATAGTAACAAAGCCATGATTGGTCATATTTATATAGAAGCATCAGGTAGTGTAGATTCAAGGTTTGTTCAAATCATGACCTTCTGGGGTAGGGGCGGGGCCAAAATGGCCTACCAAAGTTTTACATAAAAATTTATAGGAAAATTCTTTAAAAATCATATCATCTTCTCAAGAATAGTAAAGTCGTAATTGATCATATTTATATGGAAGTGTCCTGGTAGTGTAGATTCAATTTTGTTCAAATCATGACCCCCGGGGGTAGGGCGGGGCCACAATGGCCGACCAAAGTTTTACATAGAAATATAGAGGAAAATTCTTTAAAAATCTTCTTGTCAAGAATAGCAAAGCCATGATTGGTCATGGGACAACTTTAAGATTTAAGCTTTTCAATAATAAACCCATTTCTACTTTTTCCTAGCCACAGTGCTCAGGTGAGCGATGCGGCCCATGGGCCTCTTGTTTTTCTTATCAAATTCAATTATCATGATTGATATTGAACTGAAAAAAATTAATATAAGAATTTCACATTTCATGCAAATTTAGTTTATTGATTTTTCTTTGATGAATTACAAATGTCCCCAAACAGCAACCTCTGCCGGGTCTAAGTGAGTCTCTGATCCTCCCATGATCTGTATCTGTACATATCTTCCAACTGTTTCAGAAGGGCACCATACAGAAAACTTTTCTCCAACGTGTGCAGGTCCTTGGAAATGACCGCATAAGACCGTATCATTGAAATTCGCTGTTTTACCAACTCTGACGTCTACGTTGTGAAGTCGACCACCTATATTGTATGTAAAATACGATGATACAATAAAAATACAAAACAGAGGGAAAAAATACTTCTAATGCATTTACAATCTTTTTTTTTATTTTTACTTTAGAAATAAGAAAATGACGTCATGGTAAACGTTACCAAATAAAACAATCAGTTCCATTTATGTACGGATTATGAAATCCAGGAAGCGCTTGTGTTAAAGGAAATTTGGAAACTGCATTTTCTTTTTCTTATGTATATATATATATAATTAAGAAAATGCAGTTTCAAAATTTCATATATATATGAATATATATATATAAGTTTGTAGTCTCAACGCTTTGAACATTAAATTTCCTGAAAAAAAACTTCTCAAAACTATATTTAACTAACTTTTAGAGTGTTTAATATCTAATTGTTGATTACTTACCACAGCAGTTTGGTCTGGTAAAGACCTCTATTTCGTGAACTTCATAGTTCCTTCCAAGATCAATCCGCAGCCATGGGGATCTTTCTTTAATTTATTGGTAGCAGAGGAGTCTCTTAGGTCACCATTTATAGCATTCGATGCTGGATTTAATACAGAATTCCAATCGGAACTTTGAGTCGCCGACTTTCCATACGCCACATTAATATTGGGGTGAAGGTGGTCATCTGAAGCAGCAACAGCGAAGCAGACAACCAGAAGGAAAACGAGACTCAGAGAACCAGTCATTACTGACATTAGAATATCGCATCGATAATGAATATAACTCCTGTTCAATACTTCCTTTTATAGAGAATTTTAATGCAATAATGTGTCAGATACATAATAAAATTACACATGTGACAGAGTAATGTAGATGTAATTTGTAACACTTCGGTTATGTATTGAAAAGTTTTCAACAAAATTTAATTCTTGTAGCTTAAGGTCAGACGACATGTTCCTCAAATATATGTCCTGTTTCTCTTGAAATTATGTAAAAAAAAAAAGAGATAGTTATATATTTATCATTCTTTCTGATTTCTTCATTGTTTTCAAAATGTTTTTAGATATAAGTACACCCAAAATTGTTATGTAATCCATTCAAGATATTATCCATAAGGGTTATAAAAAAAATAACCCTGTGGTATCTTGTCCAAATACTAGGCAAGGTACCTTATTTTTGTGTGAGGAAACTTGTTTAAGTACCTTTACTTCAATGACAAATTCTTGTAATTCACAAATTCAATATCACGTTATTGAGTAATATCTCGAACAAATTCTCAACATGAGAATGTGCTTGATAAATAATCACCTTATCTTGATGAAAAGCATCAAAATATTTTAAATCAGCGTTTGGAAGTTTTTTTTTCACATGAAAGACCACAACGAAAAAAATTGAGTAAAAAATCTTTATTTTATTTTTTCTGTGTAATTTTTTTATTTTCTAGTTTTCGGTAATAAATTGTGAAAAATTTGAATTCAGTTCTTACACTTTACTTATATTTTTATTATTATATAAGGCATTCAAATTCATAACTGAAAACACACTACAATATTTTCCATCTAGTTTTCTTATGTAAGATTCTCCTAATAGCTTTTGAAACTAACATCATAAAATAAAATAAACACAAATCGTGTTCAAACAGTATTAATTTAATGGGACCTCATTTAGAAGATGTAAAATGACATATGTTATTCTAAACAAAAAGTATTGATAACAAATAAGGAAATTGTGACACATGTTTGCTTGACAGAAAATTCATAACAATTTTATTATGTATCTTAGATTTTATTCATATAACGTGAGGCATAAAATTTTTATAACAATTTAATAGTATAACATATGTTTTGGGACACCCTGTACATGTAATTTGTAATATTTGGTTATGTATTGAAAAGTTTTCAACAAAATTTAATTCTTGTAGCTTAAGGTCAGACGACACGTTCCTCAAATATATGTCCTGTTTCTCTTGGTATTATGTAAAAAATAGTTACATTAATTTCAAAATGTTTTTAGATATAAGTACACCCAAAATTGTTATGTAAGCCATTCAAGAGATTTATTGTCATCTCCCTCGGGAGATGACACATTGGTGGATCACTTACAGGGAGGTCGCTTTTCGGAACACCTCTAGATAATTACATCGGGTTCGGGCAACAAATAATTCCAGCTTTACTTTGGAGGGTTTCTGTCAATTATGAATTCAGTCAACATTTTGAAAGCATGTTTGAACAGGGTATGAATCGTCATATATGATATGTTGATATGTGAATGTTTAATTGATTTATGTGACCCTTGGTTGCGAAAATAATTATTTATCATCTGCATGTACATCATGCACACATGCAGTATCAAATTACAGTAACGGAATGGCTGAAGCTTCGCCTCACGTTGTTGTCACATCTCTCGATGACGCTGAAAAACGAATAACGGATTTTGAAGTTGAGACAGTAACAACTTTTACTATATTTCGTCGGAATAAGGGATTCAGAAAAGACATAAACGGCAAGTCTCTTTTGTTATTCAGTATGTTTTATTGTAAAGAAAATGTTTACTGTATGTAACAGTGTAATATTCAGAGTGTTAAAAAATTATTCAAACAAGTTATTGGAGTATAATTATTATTAAGAAAATAATGTTAATTAAGAAAATACCATTCATTGCATATTATTTTACTAACAGGCTTAGCTGAACACAAAGTAAAATGGGAAGATGTTAGTCGTGGGGAAGGACCAAAGATTCAGTACAATGGAACCCCTTTTATAATATTAGGATGGGATGTACGAGAGTGTCAGTTTGGTCCAGACCGAAATGTGAAGCAAAAGCAGAAGTATCAGTTGGAAAAGGTGTCTTAAATTCTATACACAAAATATAGAGTTGGGTATCGACTGATTTTTTTTCAATGCTATAATTTTAACTTTTGTTGAAGCTAAATTAAAGTTTATGAAATAAATCTATACATGACAATAGTTCAAGTACTATAAGATAAATATTTAGATATTCAGTCCTCTTAATGATTATGCATTTAATTGACAAAGCCTTTCCAATGATAGAATGGGAATAAAATTTCATTATATCTACCATATCTATAAAAAAAAATATGGTATTGTATAGAAACATTTTTTTTTCTGTTTGGTACACAGCATACATAGATATAGCCAGTTTAATTTCTGTGTATTCCCAAAGTGTACTATCATGATTATCAGCTATTATCAGTGTTTTCCCTAAGAACCGGCTACCGGCCAAATTGACCATTTCAATTAACAAAAAGGCCGCATTGAAATAAATTTTTTTTGTAAATTCCACAGATATTTTGTTCTTAAACATCAGCCCTTGGCCTGTTTCAATTGATCTCTAACCCTTTACTTTGAAATAAAGGGAAAACACTGATTATATTAATGTCTTCATAAGAAAATGGTTTATATGAAACTGTATAACTAATGGGGAATTTTTTATTTCTAGACTTTGGAAGGAAAAAAAGACCATTCCTACACACAAAAAGGCAGGACGTTGCTGCAAAACACCAAGAAGCAGGATTGTCCTGCGAGAATTCACTCCAAAAGAATTTGTATTTTTCCAGAATATAAGGTAATATATAAATAAGTAACTGCTTCTGTTTTCTCGTATATACTGTTAGCATATGAAGCACCACTATTTGTGCTATAATGTAAAAGAATTTCAAGTTTTTTATGTTACAAAATTCAAACTACATTTAGAACCTAACCCTCTTTTTCTTGTAACTAGGCGGGCTGACTAATAAGCCAATGAAAAGGCGCAATAGGTTCTAAGTAAGTTAGATCATATTAAGTAAAATTTTATTGGATAAGAATGGGTCTCGGTCACTTCGCTCCCTCCGTCCCTTGTTAACCACTAAAAATTTTATTTAATATGATCTAACTATTACTAACTCTCAGAAAATTTTTGGAAGATGAAAAGTAGAAAGGAGAACTGTAAAGCAATATGTAATTGGTTAGACTGGTAAATGAAATACTGTACAAATTAAGTGATTTCCTCCTTAAAAATTGGTACTTTATTTTTAGTAAGAAGTAATTATAGTGATTTTAAAATGCCTACTAGAGAAGATTTTTAAAATAAAACACAATTAATTTACTGGTGAAGCAATATTCCATCTGAGTGATTTCAACGACCTTGCTAATAATGCAAACATTAAATCATCGCTAAAAATTCTGCTTATACAGTATAATATCATTCACTATATATAAAATGTGCCAAAACACATAATTAAGGTCTTCCGTCTTCACGGAAGACCTTATAGTTATTGCTCTGTTTCTTATTATTATTATTATTATTATTTTTCTGACACGATTTCTCGACAACTACTGGATAGAATTACATGAAATTTTCAGGAAAGATGTGTTGTAAGATACTCTTGAAAGTTCCAAGACAGTTTTTGGAAATTCCTCTCTGGTGCCAAGTTTTGGACCATTTTCCTGATTTTAAAACGACATTTTGTCCACGATTAAACTCAAAAACGGTAAAAGATATCAATGTGAAACTTTCAGAGTTTATAGATGATGATCAATACTTTCCAGGACGCAACTTTTCGTTCGTCGTCAGTACTTCCTGTCGCTACCGGAAGCCAATTCAAAAAGTCCAAATTTTCAACTTTCTTTGTTTTTCAATATTTTTCATTTATTTTTGGAATATTAATAGAGACACTTCTATTGATTCTTACTATATAAGTTGTTTCAATATTGGTTAATCTGAACTCTAGATATTAATATTTGAAAATCTGAAGCGGGCCCAAGATGGCGGCTGTCTCTGTTTACTCCGACATTTCGCGAGTAGGGGCTTATGGAGGCAGCTGAGCGTTTGATTATACCATTCTGACATAAGGATACATGAAATGCAAGAAACTACTTCGACTCTCACGTAGTAGTGAAATGGTTGGAGGAGTTACCTCCCGTTACTTGTTTATATTATAATAGATAATCGATGTAAATAGTGTAATTAATTGGTCAATTGACAAAAGAATTATACAAGTATTATTGATAAATGATGTTCTGTTAGAAAATGATAATAGTGTTGCAAAAAGAAAGGCAGTCTGTTGTATTTTATCAATATGATATCTGATAACTTATTATCATTGATTAAGTTGAGGTAGAAGGTAGCAGGACAGCCTATTGGCTTGTGTCTTCACTTTGGAACAGAAACCAATTAGTGTATCGATCAAATCGGATTGTGCAGAGTTTGCGTAGTCAGTGAATAGTTAAAATATAGCGTGTGACTTTAGCTATTGGTTTGTCATTAGGACAGAGAAGCTCTTACTTGGCTAGGGTTATATAGGCAACTTGGTAAGCAGTAAGACACCAGGCAGGTGTTAATGGCTAAATCAAGAGGCACCAAGCAGGTGGCTGTTGACTTATATAGTCAGTTGTATAGTAAGGCAATTGTCATATGGCACCAGGCAGTTGCCGGTATTAACTGAAGATATATAATTGTACAAAGCACTTAGGTCATTTGATTTAAAGACACCAGGCAGGTGTCATATTATTATCTGTATATATTGCATTCAATCATATCCCCAGTAAAACTCGGTAATCCGAGCACGGACCTACTGACCGCTCAGGTCCGACACGTTACAGTAATAAGTTGCAATTGAGTGTCAATCTTAAAACTTAATTTCCGTTTCACTGCTTTCGTGTAACTGGGCTAGATACGATATGTAATGTGTATAATGTGTTACATATACTTTCTTAACGTCGAAATAAAATAAAGGCGCTAAGAATGTTTTATTTTTAAAATTTAATTGAAGCTATCATACCTATTAAATAGATCAGTCCAAAGAAAAGGCGCGAATATTTACTCGTGGCGTTTGGCGCGAAATTATGAATGCTTTTTATAATTCTTAGATAGGTGAACTGTTGCAAAAGTATACACAAGTATGTTTAGAGCAGTACTCCCAATAGCTTAATGGTTAGCGCGTCGGGGATTAAAAAGGTAAAAAAAAAACGCATTCACGATAGCGACATGGGTTCAATGCTCCTTGTGACAAAAATTTTGAATCTCTTTTCAGCTCGATTTTACTTGGGTTTCTTTTCCTAAAACGGACGGAAGACCTCTCGTTGCTCGCAACGAGGTCGTATCTAGTTTAATATTAACATTTGCAAATGTTTTCCCTTATATATCACTATTTGAACAAGGCGTTTTTACATTTCCATAAAACAAGTTCGTCATGTGACCAAAAATTGATTGTTTGGCATAATCGATCTACGCAGTTTGATAGTGACGTCATAATCGATTGACATTATAATCACATTCAATTTATACCGTTGAGTTTTGAAAAAAAACATGATGGGTTTCAAACTTTAGTTAAATACATTACTATTTACATCATAGGTTAAGGTGTATACACTGTTACAAAACCTTTCAGTGGTAACCCTGACTTTAGATTTTCACCCACTTTTAAAAGAGACTTTACCTTGGCCATAACTTGTGAATAGTTCATGCTAGGGTTTTTATATTTCAGAGGTGTATTCCTTGCTAAAGGACCTTCTTTTGGATACCAGCAATTTCGACCTTGGAGTTTTACTTGCATTTGTAATGTTTTTGTTTTATATAAAAATATGTTATTGTTATAAATAAAACAGAGATCAGAATTTTGTTTATCTGATAAGCCCTAATCATGGTACCTGATTAGTGCCCTAATCTTGGAGCCTAATTAGTGTCCTAATTATGGCGCTTATCAGATGCCCTAAATGTATCAAGTGTCTTGACACCTAACAATGGTGCAGAGGCCCTAATACTTGGAGCCGATTGCCCTAATAGGTGCCCTAATGATGGAGCCGATTGCCCTAACAGGGTGCCCTAACGATGGAGCCTAACGCCCTAACAGGTGCCCTAACGATGGAGCCCTAACTAGGTGCCCTAAATCACGTTAGGTGTCAGACAAGGTATATAAGGAGAGAGAGTTAGTGAGTAATGATATACATAGCTTGGATTTGATTTATAAAACTACTCTTGGATATTATTAATACACTCGTTGAAACGAACTTTGTCGTTGTTCTTATGTTAGATCTATAAAGATCTAGAGTTCCAGAATTTATACACGGGATCCACAATATTTTGTGACGCGGGTAGAAACAAACACCCCATAGAGAGAAAAACGTTACAATTGGTGGCAGCGGTGGGATCCAAAGAAATTATTCTACGTGTAACACAGGAACGGGACAGCACTGAGTTTGAAATGGAGACACCCATCATAAGGAGGAGAGTTACGCCTAGAAAGGTAGGACAGTACCTTGACAGTCCAACTCCTCTGAATGACTCTGGAATAGAGGTCAATTCTGGGTGTACAACAGATTTGCAGCTCACAAGTCGAGTAATGCCAGACAGTTCTAACTTTCAGGAGTTCGGGCAAAGCTCGCAGGGCCTTTCTGTACAAGACGAGCACAATCCAAGACCAAGCTTAAAGAGAATCCTATTTATTTGGGTACTCTTTACCTTGATAGGATGTTCCCTGACAGTGATGACATGGACCTATTTTCCAGAAAATGAGATTGTGCAGAAATCTCAAGAAATTCCAGTAGTTTCTCTGTTATCCGTAACAAGTATGGTATTACTTGCTATGATAATCAGAGTATTATGGAAGTATGGAGGATCAGGTCTGCTGAATGCCAGTAAGGAAAGGGAAATTTTGATACCTAATGATATACCCTATACTGGTGGTAGTGCACCGAATGCCCCTACAGGTACCTATCAGGAACCCAAAGTTTCTGGGCAATCTGGACGCACTACTCCTTATTTGGGTAATCAGTCTCCTCAGGGACTTGGGTACAATTTTGAATTTCCTACTACTGATGGGACACCTACAAACAGTCTTACGACACCAAATGCTGGTCAACGAACCAATGAATATCCAGTAAGGAGGACCTTCTCAGGGGCCAATGATGATGTTTGGGATGAGTTTCTACAATATTTTGAAAACATCTCAGAATTAAACTCATGGGGACCCGAGTAAAACTCGCAGAGTTTTGCTTAGCACCTTGCGAGGACAAGCCGAGAGCTATGCTTATGGAATGCCCCTTACTGTACAAAAAGATTATGAGCAACTTAAGGATAAAATGAATCAAAGATTCGGGCATTCTGCAATGAAAGAAAGATACATGTATATTGCAGATGTCAAATTAAGGAAGAGACGACCTGGTGAGTCCTTGCAAGATTTTGGGCAGGCCATCGAAGATCTTTACCGAAGAGCCTATCCAGGAAATCCAGATTTAGTGGAAGACAATGCTATACAGACCTTCTTAGATAAATGTGGGCAATCTGAGGATTTTCGACTCGCAGTGAAACGGACCAGACCCAGGACACTCCAAGAAGCAGTTCTTAATGCGATGCAAGAAGAATGCTTACGAATTGGGGAAAAAGAATTGATAAAGGAGACCAAACCAGGCTACAGACCTGTGTATGAGGTTGAAGATGGGGAATGGAATAATGAAATAGCAGCTGCGGATACTGCCAAACCTCCAAGCGCGGGTGACGGATTCAACAGTATCTATAAAAACATGAGAACCCCAAGTACTTGTACCAGTACAGGACCAGGGAGTAGGGGACGCCCTTACAACCCATGGAACCAGAGAGAAGGAGGAGGATTTCAACCAAGTAACAGTTCTCGAGACCAAAATTGTGTTGAAAAGGGAGCTGTATGGAATTATTTAAACTAAGATGACTGATGCCAGAGGCCAGGATTGAGTTGCTCAAAACACTGGTTAAATTTGTCCACTGGATAAGTTAGCCGTTGGTTAAATTCTATTTCCACTGGGTAACTTACCACTGGTCAAATATTTGTTGCTCAAAATAAAATTAGCCTCTGGTTAACTAACCACAGGTTAAGTGATTTAACCACTGGTTAGTATCCCACAATGCATTACACTTGTCCAGTTGTCAACCCCAAAAAATGGCTACCATGGTAAATATCAAATAAGTAAATAGTGAGACGTTTTAACGTTACAACCGTATGTGGAGAAGTGGAGAAATATCGATATGTAACAGTATCAAAACTAAACAAACGCTTTAGTCGCAAAAAGTGAGGAACACACAAGTCAGCTGGGATTATTCTTTGCTGAAAATTCAAGTGGAGGATGCAGTTACTGTAAACACATAGAATGGTAAAGGATTAGCACCACAGGTAAGATGGATAGAATGATTGCAGAAACCTAGATGCTTGTTAAGCTGTTAGATCTTAGTTTTACAGAAAGTATTTTAAAAACAATACCTACTCAAGACAGCTATAATTACGAGGCAAATACATCAATTTGTATCGTTTCATACCTAAATAATATTTGATTGGAGTCAGGACACCTTTACTGTTTACACCATTTAAACGTCGTCAGCTATTATTCGAGGAAATTCGCACTTGTTGTATTATCGCTTTTATACATACCTTGACAGAAAGATCTCAGTCCAGTGGTTTGTCAAATATTTCCAAACAAGAAATAACTTTCATCACATTTATGTAATCCTGCATCACAATGCACTTACACTGAAAGTGGGTAGCATTTTTTTTTAAATATTACAGAAAGGTCATGATGGAATATGGAAGTAGATATAGCGAGTTCGTCACTAATGCATTTCGCTCCGTACAATTAAATTTTGCGGTGTAACTAAAATGCATTATCCCAAGTGTATTTTACAAATACAACACCTTTTAATATTAGCATCAATATATATGTAGAAATTAGATCAAAATCTTTACAAAGATATTGATAGCATATGCATCGGAAGCATTGTGAAAGTAGAGTAGCTAACTGAATGTGGGTAGGGGTACGCAGCACAGTTAAGGTTACAAAAAGGAGGCGGGGCCTAATTTGTACGGGAAAACTTGACTATGACATCATACACAATATACGTCATACAACATTTCTTTAAAATACCACAAAATGAGTTTATCTGTTAATTTAACCAGTAAGAAATCATCAAACTACATAAAAACTTACTACAGCGTGCTGTTTTGTCGTTAGTTAAATCCCACATAACAAGTTATAAACAAATCACTGATCGCAATACACTTGTCAATATGACGTCATTTCTTACACCGTGACGTAGTTTGTATGCAGTGAGAAACAGATCAAGTACTATTTTCTCAAAAAAATATGTATTCTCTAATTGAATAAAATATTTTTTACAGATATTCCATGGGCCAATAACTTAGATTTAATGTCTTCTTCACTATTTTAATAATATATTTTCTGTATATTACGTATTTAATCGACACTGCCGTATATTTGTATGCAAGCACGTCGGAGGGTAACGTGAGGGTCTTAATAAATCGACCTAGTGCAAGGGCTTTCACTCAATGGATCATAGTAAGCTTTTACTATTCAGCTCTAGAAGTAATAAGGCAGCTGAAAAGTGCTGCGATCCTGATGAAATCTTAAAAATAATTTAATTACTTCAATATTTCATGCCGCTGCGCAGCAAAAAATACAGCATTCGGTCATTCAAGATTAATTTTAACAATGAAATTGCAGAATTTAGACAGGATCGCAGCACTTTTTAGAAACAACAATGCGTGTTGAAAATATTTATATACTAAACTTGGAAATTTAACTTGATTATGCCCTTGCACTAGTGATGTTTATATGTAACATCAATACTTCAAGTCAATGTGCTAAAATCGCCTGACTGCCGCATCACGTGACTAGTCTAAATATAAAATATAATCGTCCTCGATATGTAGTTATTAATCATAATTACAATTATCTGATATAAATAATGTACTAAAAATAATCGCCATCCCGATTACAAATACATTTTTAAATACAAAATTTAGTCAATATTTCCATTGCGCACCTTAACTGTACTGCGTAGAGGAGGGGGGCTAAACCAACAAATTGAAAAAAGGTAACCCCAATTTTCAAAGCCTATATCAAGTCTATCTTTGCAAAAAAAAAAACAAAAAAAAAAAACAAACAAACAAACAAAAAATCCTGATGCCTATGGATAGATATTTAGAATTTAATGCTAGATTTAATTTTGAATAAATATTTTTATTCACTTTATCTCACCGAGACCTTGCCAAAATGATAATAAAATCAAGGAAATGGTACGCATTTAAAATCTAATGCAGCAGTCAACAAGAAAGGCAGATAAAAATATCGGCAAGGAAATGATAACTAATATTATTTTGAAAAACAAATACATACTGCAAGATCTTTAAAAAAGGGAGAGGAGTGTGTGTGTCAGAGGGGGGGGGGGGAGAGAGAGGGGGTCAATTCTCAATTGATTTTAAATACTGTTGTATGGTAACCAAAGAACAATTTATATATATCCATTATTAGACCTATATGCAAATGACCAACAATTTTATTCATTTATAATTTTTATTTAAAATATACATATAATAATTATTTATTTTTCAGCAAGGGAAGGCCGCTTGATAAGATCCTTTGACTGCCAACAGATTAATCCTTGAAAGAACCCATTTAAAACATTTCTACTGACGATGAAGACATAAAAACCTATCATATCCCTGACTGTGATGTTATTCCTGCCTAATATTGCTACAAAACCACGTCAACTTGACTTTATATTACTGCATATGTCTTTTTAAGTATTCATCAACATTAAATTCTTGGTTACAATATCTATAAGCCTTTGTTTCTTTTGTTATCTCCCAAAATTTACAACAAATAATAATTTTTTAGTCATATTTATCCACTGGTTAAGAGACTTAACCCACCTCTGTGGAATGGCTAACTTTAGCCAATATTTAACAACTGGATAGCAAAGTTAACCAGTGGAAAAATTTTGAGCAACAGAATTTAACCAACGGTTAAAAGTTAACCACTGGATAAGAGATTTAACCAACGGTTAACCTTAACCAGAGTTTTGAGCAACCCAATCCAGGTGTCAGTCAACTTTATACGGCCTAAAACCCAAAACAGAAGTTGGAAGAGGAAGTGCTTAAAATAAGGCCGGGGAAATCCAAAGACCAATGTGAAGCTACCAGTGAGATGAACTTTTGATTTAATCCAGTGACATTTTTATTTGATATAATTTTGTTGTTTTACTTTTTTGTCTTTTTATTGATTGTTTGGCTTTTGTGTAATTTGATTTTATACGTATAATTCATGTTCATGTTTTAAAAATTGATGACAGTGGAAGTCATATTTCAAAAGGAGGGACCAATGTAATGTTTTTGTTTTATATAAAAATATGTTATTGTTATAAATAAAACAGAGATCAGAATTTTGTTTATCTGATAAGCCCTAATCATGGTACCTGATTAGTGCCCTAATCTTGGAGCCTAATTAGTGTCCTAATTATGGCGCTTATCAGATGCCCTAAATGTATCAAGTGTCTTGACACCTAACAATGGTGCAGAGGCCCTAATACTTGGAGCCGATTGCCCTAATAGGTGCCCTAATGATGGAGCCGATTGCCCTAACAGGGTGCCCTAACGATGGAGCCTAACGCCCTAACAGGTGCCCTAACGATGGAGCCTAACGCCCTAACTAGGTGCCCTAAATCACGTTAGGTGTCAGACAAGGTATATAAGGAGAGAGAGTTAGTGAGTAATGATATACATAGCTTGGATTTGATTTATAAAACTACTCTTGGATATTATTAATACACTCGTTGAAACGAACTTTGTCGTTGTTCTTATGTTAGATCTATAAAGATCTAGAGTTCCAGAATTTATACACGGGATCCACAATATTTTGTGACGCGGGTAGAAACAAACACCCCATAGAGAGAAAAACGTTACACATTTTAGAAACTTCAACCCTTGTCATAAGCTGCCATATTAAGGGGGCATCTTTATCAGTGTGTCACAAACACATTTCATATAGAAATTACACAGATAATGATTAGCATAGAATATCGACAGTAATCATTTTTAATATTAGCATACTTTTGTACTTTGGTTACTTTTAAAAAAAGCAACTGTATGATTTTATATTATCAGATCAATGGTCCAGACTCCATTTGGAAAAGAAAAGACCAGTCACAGAGACTTAAAGCAGCCCTTAAAGATAAGAAGAACAAAGTGGCATGGAAAGAGGAGATCCATATACTTTTTCCTTCCCATGATGATCATAGGAATCATGTTACTGGACAAGTATTTAAAATAATTGACATATAAAAATTTGTTTTTGTGATATATTTTGAATATATATTTTGACCTCTTTAAAGTATATTGGTGTCATTATAGTTATTTCATCTTTAAAGTGTGTTTTTCCTATTCTTTAGCTTGCAGGGTTTTGTCAGCCTGTCGACAAAGTAATAAAGAAAAAAATCCAATGTCTAATGGATGAAGGCGTCACCAAAGTAGCCGAAATGAAGCGTCATCTGAAGAGTTTTAGTAAAAAAGATCTTGGAAAGACATCCACACAGAATAGACGCTTCTATCCATTAGATAAAGACATCAGAAATGTTATGGACTCATATAAAAACCAAACAAGGTTAGGTTATATATTATAGCCAGACATTTATAAAATTCACTAACCTTAACTAGTACATGTATTACTAGCACTAATGCTTCATTGATTTAAAAGCCATGCAAGGAAAGAAGGAGATATGATGTGTACTTGTTTTTAAAACATTTTGATTCATTTCTATTTTAGATTTTCCAAGGATGATAAAGAAAATCTTGAGCAGTTGTTGGAGAAATATAAGTCCATGAATGAAAAAGACAGCTTCTATCTTTATATCTCTGAGTATGTGAATGGATTCTTTTTTCAATCATTATTAATTGAATTTCATTAGTAAAGTATATTGAGAATTTGCAAAGCAACTTAATAGCAAAAGTATACTTGACAGGCATCTGTCTGATTTTATGCGCCAAGGGCATATATTGTTTTTCTCCTGTCTGTTTGTCTGTCTGTCTGTTGTCAACTTTTACCTTCACCATAGCTTTTGAACCATGAGTGATAAAGACTTCATATTTAGTATGCATACTCCAAAAATTAAGCTCTTTCAAATGATATCAAGTTCAATGGCCTGATGACCTTAACTATGACCCATATGCTAAAAATAGCAGTAGAGATAGAAAACTTCATATTTAGAAAGCATACTTCACTAATAAAGCTCTTTCAAATTACATCAAGGGCATTCAAGGTCAATGACCTTGTGACATTGACTGTGACCTATATGCTAAAAATAGCATTTTCAAACTTTCGCCATAATTTTGGAACCATGAGAGATAGAAACTTCATATTTGGTATTTATACTCCACTAAATAAGTTCTTTCAAAAGACACCAAGATCAATGACCTTGTGACCTTAACTTTGACCTTTATGCTAAAACTATCTTTTTCAAACTTTGTTACTGACAGGTGCATAATGTTTCACAAACACATCTTGTTCATATTTATTTAAAGATGTAACATTTTAAATCACTACAACTCTCTCATCTTATGAAGAAGTTCTCAAATATCACCAATATTTGTACTGATAAACAGAAATGAACATCACGTGGTAAAAGAAATGTACAACATAACAACTATTACATGTATAAAATATATGTCTAACTTTACTTCTAGGTGTCATCAGAATTTTAAAGATAAATCTTTTTATTTTTGAATTAATACTGTTGTGAAAATTTATTACAGAACTGAAGATTTCCTCTTTGTTGGCCAGACAGAATGGCAAAAAAGATTACTCAATATATATGGTCAAGAAATCTGTTTGTTGGATGCAACATACAAAACTACAAAATATGACCTACCAGCATTTTTGTATGTGTCAACACCAATGTTGGTTACACTATTGTTGGCTGCTTCATTACTGCAGATGAAACGAAGAAGTCAATAATGAGAGGACTGCATTTGCTAAAGGATGGAATGTTGCATGGAGTCCAAAATATTTTATGACTGATTTCGATACATCTGAAATTAGTGCCATAGAGGAAACTTTCGAAGGTAAAAGAATGATTGTTTTGTTGATATTTTGCCTAAGTATTGCAAATAACATTTTCTTTCTGGTAAATGTGTTAAAAAAGATGCCTTCATTGTCATATA
Organism: Saccostrea cuccullata; assembly: GCF_032062105.1. Lineage (NCBI taxonomy): Eukaryota > Metazoa > Mollusca > Bivalvia > Ostreida > Ostreidae > Saccostrea > Saccostrea cuccullata. Next base: position 80,145 of record NW_026924048.1, on the reverse strand, counting down.
TTTGCAATTGCAAACAGTATTAAGAAATATTAAATACATGTAAGAAAAAAAGTAATGGGTCAAGAATTAAATCACAATGTTCAATATTTCATTTTTTTTAACAAATTGTTTATTACAGCAGAGTACTGGTAAGTTGTTTAAATTGTAGTTGGAGTGTGTGGGCTTTTTTGTTGTGTGTGCTCTCATCCAACATCTTGAGACTGTATATGTTTATTTTCGTTTCACCAAATCACACCTCATCTAAGAGTGTTTCTTCATTGATGAAAAAAATCTTTCTGTAATATCATCAAGATTAATATGCTTACTATCTGTCTTTAACCTGCAGATTTTATATTCACACGTACGTGACTCACCCAAAACTCATTTTTCATTATTTTCTGCAAACTTATCATCAATGTCTGTATGTGTGTTTACCTACCTGTACCTGATCTGAAATAACTGAGTTTTTGATGTAGATCTATGACAATGTCTGTATGTGTGTTCACCTACCTGTACCTGATCTGAAATGACTGAGTATTTGATGTAGGTCTATGACAATGTCTGTATGTGTGTTTACCTATCTGTACCTGATCTGAAATGACTGAGTTTTTGATGTAGGTCTATGACAATGTCTGTATGTGTGTTTACCTACCTGTACCTGATCTGAAATGACTGAGTTTTTGATGTAGGTCTATGACAATGTCTGTATGTGTGTTTACCTACCTGTACCTGATCTGAAATGACTGAGTATTTGATGTAGGTCTATGACAATGTCTGTATGAGTGTGAACCTACCTGTACCTGATCTGAAATGACTGAGTATTTGATGTAGGTCTATGACAATGTCTGTATAAGTGTTTACCTACCTGTACCTGATCTGAAATAACTGAGTTTTTGTTGTAGGTCTATGACAATGTCTGTATGTGTGTTTACCTACCTTTACCTGATCTGAAATAACTGAGTTTTTGATGTAGGTCTATGACAATGTCTGTATGTGTGTTTACCTACCTGTACCTGATCTGAAATAACTGAGTATTTGATGTAGGTCTATGACAATGTCTGTATGTGTGTTTACCTACCTGTACCTGATCTGAAATAACTGAGTTTTTGATGTAGGTCTATGACAATGTCTGTATGTGTGTTTACCTACCTGTACCTGATCTGAAATAACTGAGTATTTGATGTAGGTCTAAGACAATGTCTGTATAAGTGTTTACCTACCTGTACCTGATCTGAAATGACTGAGTATTTGATGTAGGTCTATGGCAATGTCTGTATGTGTGTGAACCTACCTGTACCTGATCTGAAATAACTGAGTTTTTGATGTAGATCTATGACAATGTCTGTATGTGTGCTTACTACCTGTCCCTGATCTGAAATAACTGAGTATTTGATGTAGGTCTATGACAATGTCTGTATGTGTATTAACCTACCTGTACCTGATCTGAATTGATAAATAATATTGATGTAGGTCTATGACAATGTCACATGTATGACAACATGCCGTTGCAATATAGAAATTCTATCCTTAATTGTTTTGTTTTTATTTGTTTTTTTTTTTAATTGTTTTTTTTTTTTTTTTTTTTTTTTTTTTTGCAATTTGATATTATATTTAGTTGCCAATGGCACACACACTCACAAAATTGAAATAAAGAAATAAGATTGGTATTGTTTTTCAGTTTTTGTGGATTTACGAGGGTTGTCCCGTAAAATCGTGGACAAAACGTTTTTCTCTAAAAGTAATGGGCGCACTAAGCTGAAAATTTCAGTAAATGTTTATTTATCATATTTAAGTGCATGATAATATTTTGATAAAATATAGGCAAAAATAAAGATTTTATTATGCTTGAATGTGCACGGGGTATTGTCCTACGGCGCACGGTCAAAATACCAAGGTTTTATTAAAGAATACACAAGTTTGAATTCAAAATAAAAGTTTTAAAAGCATAAGATTTGGATTAAAATTATCCTAATTCAATTTCACAATCAATTTTGTAGTCTTTGTAAAACTTTTAAGGCATTTAGTTAATTTTTGGCAGTTTCTCGAGCAAGTGGTAAACACAACACACGAAAAATTGCGATGTTTTATGACGTTACGGCGCACCGGAGAACAGTTCAGTTTTATTTCGATGTTTTAATGACTTCTTTAGAGACTTGAAATTACAATAGAAGAAAAAATATTATAAAAATATCACCATATCTTAAGTATACAAATGAAATAGGAGTTTTCTTAGTGAAGTTTTTTTTTGATCGAGTCCCTGGGGAGTACAAAACATACGGACAAACTCCTAATGTAATAGCAAAAAAGGCTGTCACTATGTGTCACAGTAGACCGCCGATATGAGATTTTCTATTAGTTGAATGATGGTGAGAATATTGTCCGTAACTTACTAATAAATCTTCAGAAGATCGCATGAGGGTGCCAATTGATTCTTCGACTGTTTTTGGAAACTAAAGAATGTGTATCAATGAAATTCCTAAATTTAAGTTGGACTCATCCAACTTCATTTTCAGCAAAGATAAAACGTGACGCTGTTTTAGACACTTTGACGTTATAATCCATGCGCAGTAAGGTGATACAATACATGGCATAAAATCTCATAATTTGTTTATTTATGCATATATTTATCTGAAATTTGCTGTGTATATTACTAAAATATGTACTAAATAATCGTGAAAATTTCAGAACGCAGTGATGTTTATTTTTCACACTAGACAACTTGTCCACGATTTTACGGGACAACCCACGTATTTATTGATTATAATATGATAAATATATTATAATTATATATTAATTTTATATTATCTGACTAAATCCAGTCCCTAATATTTTTCTTTGCTGTCGTTGTACCTACAACAAAGTGAACTTATATAATTAAGTTGAGACTGGCATTATTCGACGAATACATTAAATAAAAATTCCATAGAGTATCAATTAAAAAGAAAAAAAAGTAATTAACCAACATTCCTTTTACTTTTTGTTGTCATGTATTTGATTTATATACCCCCCTCCAAAAAAAAAAAAGAAACATCTTTCCTTCTTCTTTTATCATGTTTATTAATATTCTATTTATATTCACCATATTTATTGGCCTATTTAATAGTTATAAGGGGTGGGTGTGATATAATTTACAATCATGCAGAAACCTGAAATCCTCGTTTATTTGGTGAACTCTTTCATTATGCAATGAACATGAACATTGATGTGTGAGTATTATACTGCACACAAAAAAATAATTTGTTCTATTTTATGTATATAAAGACCAATCGGAACTTCAATCGACCTTAATTTTTCGTTCTGATTGTGGACCTATGTCCACAAATCATGATATTTAATTATAAAACGTTTTTTTAACTCGATACAACCGTACTTCGATACATTCATTGAGTATTGTACCACGAGCCCGAACGAAAAATGAAAAAAAAAGAGGTGTTTCGAAAAGCGACCTCCCTGTAAATGATCTGAACTAGCATTCACCACATTAAGATTGTATGCCGGAAGTGAAGTCCTGGTGTAAGCCTCCATTTATCTATCGGGAGTCCTCGATGTTTTACAGAGTTCCAAGTAGTCTGTAAACTGGTTTTCTTTTAGAAGAACTAGCTTAGGAGTGTGTGATCTACTTTCGGTTTAGGCCTATTTGAAAGCCAAGGAAAATTTAGAAAAGAAGTACGATGCTTATAGATATCTATAGTTTCGGTGTGTCGTATATATATTGATCCTCAATACTATGCCTTATTAAATGGGTAAGCCACAAAAGAATTGACAATGACGTGATTTCTATATATAGATTTGTTGACGCGAAGGGAAAACTGGTTCTCGCACAAAAGAACAAGCTTACAATTAGATTCTGCAAAAAATGAATGAAGAGTGGTCAACGCTAATCTTATGTTAATTTTTTAGTCTGTAATTGGATTTATTAAATTAATTCCTGTCAAACTTTAATGATTAGCTGCTTTTAAATGAATGATAATTATTGTTGATAATTCCATATTGTGTTAAGAAAATATAGTTCAAGGAAAGTATTTGAATTTAAGTAAATTGTAAACACTCAGAACCACAAAGACCGCTAGAATGAAATTTCACCAAAAATAGCCTTGGGTGCTCTCGCAGACGTCTATGCTTTCCATATATATGCTGCAGCCAATAGAAACTGCGTACTTTACTGTGGAGTTTGCTGAATAAGTCATTTGGGAACTTCAGGTGTAATAATCCGTATATTCATTGCATTAAAATATTTCCCTTTCTGTTTTATTTCTTTGACATTATTGATACCAAAGAGATGACATTTCAGGCTTTCTGGAAAGCCAAACTTGTAGCCCATAAGGGTTATATAAAAAATAACCCTGTAGTATCTTGTCCAAATACTTGGCAAGGTACCCTATTTTTTGTGAGGAAACTTGTTTAAGTACGTTTACTTCAATGACAAATTCTTGGGAAAAATTATGCATTTTTGAGGAACGTGTCGTGTAAACAATGAAGAATGAATTCGATTCCTAATGTTATAAATTCCAAATAATGTGGATTTTTATCACGGTATTGAGTAAAATCTCGAAAAAATTCTCAACATGAGAATGTGCTTGATAAATAATCACCTTATCTTGATGAAAAGCATCAAAATATTTTAAATCAGCGTTTGGAAGTTTTTTTTTCACATGAAAGACCACAACGAAAAAAATGGAGGATAAAATCTTTATTTTATTTTTTCTGTGTATTTTTTTATTTTCTAGTTTTCGGTAGAATTCAGTTCTTACACTTTACTTATTTTTTTATTATCTTGATTCTTGATTGTACCAGATTCGAATTACAGCAAATCAACTCCAATATTATTAGGAACCAACATCATCAACTTATTTCTTAGCAACACTCATCAACAGTATGGAGAGAAATTCTTGCAGGAAACACCATTGCAAACACCTTGGTATTTAGCATTCAGAAGTTTACAGCTGAGAGAGAAAACATTAATGAAGCAGAATTTTAGATTAGCCATAGTGAAATCAGCCGAACAACAGACAATCACCATCCGTCCAAGTAGCCAAGTAATGATTAATGGGTATGCAGATAGAAAGATCCCATACCACTCAACTTGTGCGTTACTACAATCAACAACATACTCCAGAATTCCAACGGATCTTGACATTGAACCTTCTGTCGTAAACTTCAACTCTAAAGAAAATCAGATCATACCAGTCAATATCAGCAACTTGACAACAAGAACAGTGACTGTTAATCCAAAGGCAATACTTTGTGAGATACACCCAGTATCCATCATAGATCAGCCTCAACATCTACAACAAGAGGAGATAACTCATTTACAGGATGTGAATATTTCTACTGACAACTTATCATCAAGTCAGATACAGGAAGTACATGAACTACTCAGAGCGTATGAGGATATATTTTCAAAAGGCGAGACTGATATTGGATTTAATGACACCATAAAGCACAGAATCGACTTACTAGATGAACAACCTTTCAAGCAGAGAACACGGCGAATACCACCTGCTATGTTTGAAGAGATCAGAAACCATTTACAGATGCTTCTAGATTCCAACGTCATAAGAAAATCAAGTTCACCATTCTCCAGTAATGTGGTCATAGTCAGAAAAAAGGACAACAAATTAAGGATGTGCATAGATTACAGACAACTTAACCAGAGGACGAAGAAAGATGCATATGCCTTGCCGAGGATAGAAGAAATTCTTAATGCTCTTTCAGGAAACAGTTACTTTTCAGTTTTGGATATGAAGTCCGGGTACCATCAGGTAGAGATTTTAGAAGAACACAAAGAGCGTACAGCCTTTACCGTAGGACCTCTCGGTTTTCACGAATTTAATAGACTACCATTTGGACTATCAAACAGCCCTGCCACTTACCAACGGCTGATGGAGAGCTGTTTAGGAGACCTACATTTGAATATTTGTTTTATTTTCCTTGACGACGTAATCATATTCTCAAGATCATACGAAGAACACATTCACAGATTACAACTTGTATTTGACAAACTTAGGGAATCAGGACTCAAACTATCACCTAAGAAGTGTAACTTGTTTATGAGAAAGGTAAAGTATGTAGGCCACATTGTTTCAGAGGAAGGAATAGAGACAGACCCAGAGAAAGTACAGAAAGTCCTAGATTGGCCCATTCCAAGAACACCGGAAGAAATAAGAAAGTTTATTGGTTTCATCGGGTATTACAGGAGATTTATCCCCAATTTCAGTAAAATCTCAAAGCCACTGACAGAAATGATGCCAAAAGCCAATAGTAAGAAGGACAAAAAGGGAAAACAAGCAGCTAAGGAATTTAAATGGGGAACAGAACAACAACAAGCCTTCCAACATCTAAAGAAACTTTTGACAGAGCCACCAATTCTTGGATATGCAGACTACAATCTTCCATTTGAGCTACATACAGACGCCAGCAAGCTAGGACTTGGAGCTGTACTGTACCAGGAACAACAAGGAAGAAAAAGAGTCATTAGCTACGCTAGCCGCAGTCTAAGTCCTACAGAGAAGAACTACGCAGCTCACAAATTAGAATTCTTAGCTTTGAAATGGTCGATTTGTGAGAAATTTCATGATTATCTCTATGGACATAAATTCACAGTACTGACGGACAACAATCCTTTGACATACGTACTGACGTCAGCTAAACTTGACGCAGCAGGGCATAGGTGGTTAGCAGCTTTATCTGTTTATGATTTCAATATTATTTACAGGCCTGGTAAACAGAATCAAGACGCAGATGCCCTGTCCAGAAGACCAACTAATGATAATTTTCAGTCCATTTCTACAGATTCCATCAAAGCCGTATGTAAAGCAGTTCATGCAGAGCCACTTGTTACTACTTTGTCTTTAGATACTTCTATTATTGATCAAACTTTTTCTCAACAGGATGTTATTGACCAGCAGATAGATTGGTACAGTGTTCAGAGAAACGACCCGACTATTAGATCCTGGATTCATCATGTAAAGCTACAAAAGAAACCTAGACTTGAGGACTTACCATTTCATCCTCATTCACAGGTATTAGTTAGGAATTTCAATAAACTTAGACTTATCAATAATATTCTTTACAGGGAAACAACTTCATGTGACAATGTGAATCAGCAATTGGTAATACCCACATCATTCAAAGACAAAGTTTTGATGGAATTACACAACAAGTTTGGCCATCCGGGTAGAGAAAGAACATCATCTCTAGTCAAAGACAGATTCTATTGGGTAGGAATGCACCAAGACATCGAATACTGGATCAAGAACTGTAACAGATGTGTGCACAGGAAATCAACAAATCAGAAAGCACCATTAGTCAACATCAATTCTTCTTATCCATTAGAACTGGTTTGTATGGATTTCTTGAAGTTAGAGATGAGTAAAGGAGGGTATTAACATGTACTTGTTATAACTGACCACTTCACTCGTTTTGCGCATGCGGTACCAACACGCAACATGACTGCAAAGACAACAGCGGAAGCGCTATACAACAACTTTATTACTTACTACGGAATTCCAACACGGATACATTCAGACCATGGAGCTAATTTTGAGAGCCAAATTATCAAAGAATTATGTCAGATTACAGGGATGAAAAAGTCAAGAACAACCCCTTACCATGCAATGGGCAATGGACAATGTGAGAGGTATAACAGAACTTTACTCAACATGCTAGGAACCCTGAAACCATCACAGAAACAGAACTGGAAGCTGTATATTAATCCATTAGTACATGCGTACAACTGCATCAAGAACGAGTCAACCGGAGTTTCCCCATATTTCCTCATGTTTGGACGTGAACCAAAATTACCGATCGACATAGAGTTTGGCCTAAAGAAAGAAGAAAAGAAATCAGTATCGAAATACATCAGCAACTTGAAAGAAAACATGAAAGCAGCTTACGAACTAGTGAACAAAATTACCAAGAAATCACAGGAAAGACAGAAAGAGATTTATGATAGAAGAACAACAAATGCAGAAATACAGTTAGGAGACAGAGTACTTGTAAAAATTGTAGCTTTTGATGGAAAGCACAAAATTGCTGATAAGTGGGAAGAAGAACCGTACTTAGTAATTGAACATCCTAATCCAGAAATCCCAGTATATAAAGTACAGAAAGAAACAACAAAAGGAAAAACTCGGACTTTACATAGAAACCTTTTACTCCCTATTGGACATCTAGATTCATATAAAACCAGTGTAGACGAAACATCACCATCAACTTCCAGACCTACTCCAAAACCCAGGACAAGGCAGACACTGAAGAAGAAACAAGGACAGGTTCAAGAGAAAATACCAGAGATTAGAGAATCAGAGAATGACAAAGTTAGTTCAGATGAAGAGACAGAAGAGTCAGATACAGAATTCATTCCGGTACCGGTACCAAGGATCCCTGAGGTTAACATCCCAGTAGATGTTAGTAAGCACCCAGGTGAGCAGAGAGTACAGAGATCAGAAGAGCAGAGAGTACAGAGATCAGAGGAGCAGAGAGTACAGAGCCCTAGAGAGCAGAGAGTACAGAGCCCTAAAGAGCAGATTGTACATAGCCCTAGGGAACAGCCTGTACAAAGACCCATACAACAGATGGATCAGATAGAACAGAGACAGGAAAGAGAAGAAGAAATACAGCATCATGATGCAGAGGAGGAAGTAAGAGATCAACAGCCAGTAGAGACAGAGGCGGAGCAACAGCAGGAACATGCTGAAGCCAGTAGTCCAAGATCTGAAGAACCTGTACCAGTTTTACCAAGAAGAAGCAATAGGGAGAGAAGAAAACCAGATAGGTTAAACCCCCAGGAATTTGTTTTAGCTCAGCAACAGCAGCAACAAGAATGGATGAAGAAATGCGATTATCTGAATCGTTTGACGTCTTCAACAGAAATGAAATCATATGAAAAGGAAATAGTCCAAACAATGCTAGATATTTTAAAGAGAAATTAATCTGTTTTTAACTGTACATATTTATTTTTTATTTCAGATCGTCCAGTTAGCTTGAAGAATTGCAGGAACTTGGTAAGTCCATTAGAGAAATGACGGGGACGTCATTTTCTAATGGGGGGGGGAGTTTGTAGTAAAGGTACTTTTATTTGAAATAATAAAAGTTGAAGTGATTTTAAATGAAATAAAATAAATATTAAATATAAATTAAATATAAACTAAATAAAGTATTAAATAAGTTATAAATGATAGTTTTCCGTTAAAGCTTTATTCTTTTCATTCTTTACTAACTTGGGTATTTAGTGCTATAGTTATACGCCCAATTGGATCCTCACCTGTACATACACTTTTACATGACCACACACATATCTATTGGTCAGTTTTCGAAATACTTAGTTTTCATTGGTTAGTGTTTTGGTCTTTGTGGTGTAGTGAGTTTTATTCAATTTAAGCTCTAAAAATTCTGATTTTGAATGGAGAAGACCTAGTTTATTTTGTTGCTGACTGTAATTTATTTTCCAAAGACTTGAGACCTTGGACAATTCCTGAAATGTAAGTTTTTACTTGTTTTATGCCATTACATATGTTTTCTATAATATTATGTTAAAAATGTGGAAAACAAGATATTTTACTTTTAAATGTTAACATATTAAGTTATCTGTCTATTTAATCAGATACCCTAAAATCTTGAAAATAAGACGGATTTAATAATAAGCCGGTTTTGAAAATAAGCCACCTATTTCTTGCATTAAAAATTACTCGAAAATAAGCCAGTTTTGAAAATAAGCCGGTCATGACAATGCCATTTAGGAAAGATGTTAAACGTTTGACGATTTCCTCGTCTTAAAAATTTGACGAGTGAAAAATTTGACGATATTTATTTACTGTGCAAAATAAAAAATTATCTTTCTTTAATTCATTTTACCTTTACCAATTTCTGCATACAACATAGTACAAACGAGTACGAGTAACGACGTCATATACGAAGTCTGTAGCTACTAATGTACGTATGTAAACTTACTAAATAAAAGGTTGTTTATAAAGTTAATTTTTTTTACCAGTAATCATGTTACGCTGGCTAAAACAACTTAATTGCGGAACCAGCTAAAATGGTGAATTTTTTTTCATGAAATTGTCAGAACGATAATTATCTCATCTAGACCTGTACAAACTGTTTGTAAAGCATTTAACTGCCAGGTAATACTGCCCGAGGCAAGAAACCTGCTGATCGGCAGGGCTTGGTAGTAATTGCATTTCAATGTACCGTATAATTGAGTTGTTTAAATATGTGTTTGTTTGATTAATTTATCAAGTAATTCAATTGCAAGCAGATATCTTATATATTATTTTTACTTTTTTAAAACAAATTTATATTTCATGTAAATTCATATGCTGTATACAATGAAATTAACTTTTCGGGATCGGCATTCTAAAAATATAAAGTAGACGATCCTAAAGAACGTACACCGGGAAACGAAACGCCAATGAATACAAGAGTGCTCTTTTCTCTTACCAGTTTTTTGCATTGATAATAAGCCGCAATTTGAAAATAAGCCAGTCTTGAAAATAAGCCCCCACTTTCTTACCAAAACTTAAAATAAGCCGCGGCTTATTTTCAAGATTTTAGGGTATTGATAAATCTGATGAAGTTTTCCCATAGATCAATCTGTATATAAACCTGAAAATAGTTTGAAGTGAAGACTTTGGTAATCAAGATAATCTAAATAATTATTTATTTTGAGAAAGGTATTTGTATAGAGCAAGTCCTTATTATTATATTTATTGTACATAGGTAACACCATAAAATAAAGAAATGCATACTTGAATTGGAGAAAGTTCAGTTCCATAGATTGGTATGTCTAACTGTATATATATTTTTATGATTTGTAAAGAAATATCAAAGAAAGATAACTCTTCACAAGATTGTAAAGTATAATTGCATTACAAGAGTTACCTCCCTTATATCATGTATAAAGTATATTTCTTATGTGTTATCATAGTAAATGATGATAATTAATTGTAAAAGGGAAGACAGATAATTTGTTATATATTTATGATCGGAATATATGTTAATTAAATTACTATTTATACATATTTTTATGACGCAATTTGTATATTGCAGGACTTCCTTATTTATTCCATTATCCATTATTCCAATATTCCATATCAGCTAAAGATGTCATCATAATAAATGTGTTAAACTACTACTTGGTGTTTTCCATCATATGCCGGGAATACCCGCTACAATTATTTAAGGCATTCAAATTCATATCTGAAAACACACTACAATATTTTCCATCTAGTTTTCTTATGTAAGATTCTCTTAAGAGCTTTGGAAACTAACAAGTAATAAAGTAAACATAAAATGGGATGGCTAAAGTCATTTAAAATGAAATGGGGTCGGTCATAAAAGAGGGGTTCATCATGATTATGCTACATAATCTTGCTATTAATTCCTATACAGTTTAACGTATCATATGATATTTTGATTTGTATGTGAATCATTGTTTTGTACGAGACAAATACAGGACACTAAAACTGACACGAGTACATTATATTCGAAATATTGTCGGAGTTGGTTAAGGGGTTGGTAAATAAAGGTGAAATGAAAAATTTGAAAATTCTTTTTAACAAAGAGGAATATCTAAAATATCAAACTAGTTTTCATTATTAAGCTCTTTACTTTGAAAATGCTTAGTAATCGTCTAAAAGGTATTTCACGATTCTTAAGTTTCCCCATTTAAATCATCTTTTGATAAAAGTTATATCCATGTATATCCATGTATCTATTGTTAAATGATTAACGTGCTTGAAGTATAAAACGATTTTAAAGCCTCTATATTCAAAGATTCAGCATTAAAGAGCAAAGTCCACGAACCATCAAAAAATGCCTCTTGCAAAATATTCACGCGATTTTTATCATAGATAGTATAGACTTTAAGCTTTTCATAACCGTTTTTCTTTTTTGAATATCTATTATACTTTTTAAAAACGAGGTCTTGCAATATGGCAATGTTTTAATGGAAAAATGCAATAGGAACGTCTTTTTTTGTAATGTAACGTCACGTCAATTAACGATAGAATGACTTTGCTATTATAATGCACAGATATATAGGAATATAGGACTTTTAAAATGCAATAATTAGAATCAATTTTATATTCATCTTATCAACTTCATAATCAATAAAGATGATAATTCTGAATGAATAGAATTAGAAAAAAATATTGGAAATTACTTCCGCTGCGGTTGTTTTAGATCAATAAAATAGTTGATACTGCAGCCTTTTATCGCAAATCTTGCTTGAAAGTACACACTTCGGCCGATATTGTGATGCGTTGAGTGACGATACTGATGAATATGATTGAAATACAATTGAATCTTACCGACTTTCGATTGCGCAATCCAACAAAGAATCTGATTGGTGCTTTTTTATAGGCCCGCCCACTTTTTCAAATGTAAAGCCGAAAATATGGAATGTTTCGAAGTAAAATATAACTGCTGTAGAAAACGGGCAAAAAAGTGGTATATTTTGAACTAAGAATTTAATAGACCTTTACAATACCTTATTAATTATTGTGAATGTGGGTAATCTGTATAATGATCTTCAAATACGATATGTTCCAGAGCTGGCAGCAGTCATGTCATGTTATATCAGGTGCATGTTCCCGGGGCACATGAACACAACCGTTGGCGTTTCTCTTTTTTTTTCTTCAATGCACCAATAAAAATAAAACGTACCTAGATTTGGTAAATGTTGTTACATTAATTATTTTTAAAATGAATTATAAGTAATATTTCATATTTTTAATGAATAACATTCGCCTATCTGCAGATCTGTAGCGTTATGGTTTTATATAATTTGTCTTTGACCATAACGCTACAGATCCCGTAATGCAAAAAAGGTGCAATTTACGGAGCATTATTTTTTGCGCTCTTTTGAGGAGAATTTCTCCACATTTTAGCATTGGTCAATCAACTAGCGTTCACTCCCTAATTCTAGACATAATCTGTAGCCAATATGTATATTTTATCCACCTCCACCACTTATAGTCGTCTCCACAGGCAATAAACTCGCTTGAAGTGAATTTTCAGCAATCTAACAAATAATTTTAATCCAGCGAGTTTATCAGTTGTAGAGACGACTATAAAGGATTGGGAGATGGATAAAATATACAGGTTAGTTAATGAAATAATGTACCTAGAAATAGGAAGTGAAAGATTATAAGTTAATTGACCGATGCTGGAAAGTGGAGAAATTCTCCCAAAAAATATTGCACCGTAAATTGCACCTTTTTTGCATTACGGGATCTGTAGTGTTATGGTCCAAGACAAATTATATAAAACCCTAACGCTACAGATCTGCAGCTAACATTCGCCATAACAGTAAAAATTTCACTTCCCGCAAAAAAGAACAAAGATCTAGATTTTTCTGGTCGCATGTTTATTGCCATGGCGACCGTTGAAATGGGAACGTAGTAGCACAGATGCATTTAAAAAATATGGTATTTTTGACAATATTGACAATAAAGCAGTAAACTTTTGAAAAAATCCGATGTTTTACGCGTTTTACCACCTATGATTATGAATTTATTTTTTTTTTCCACTAAATAACAAGTTGTCCGCTGTCAGCTGGGTAATTACATGATTTCCAGTAATACCCCGTTTTAAATTTGTGTTTGCCAACGCAATGAAATAGCTCACTTATGACTAAAACATGGAGAAAAAAAAATTTAATGCACTGAAAAGTCGCACAGAAAAAAAACACCTAAAGTGTAAAATGTCGTCAATAGAAAATCGGCAGAAAAGCATGTAGGATGAAATGAAATAGCGTGTGCCATCGAATGATATGCGGCATGTATCGTCTGCGTAAGGAATATATCACATGCTAAAAAAAAATTTTATAGTTTGTTTGGGTTTTTTTTTCAGAGTCAACAACGCTTTCCGCGCGAGAGTGGGCGGGTCCTAATCAACCAATTAAAACGCTTGTTTTACAAAACGAAATCCGTGATTCAAATTGTTCAGTTGTCAGATCCAACAGTATCATCACACAACGCAACGCTATTTCGGCCGAAGTGTATACTTTGAAGCGAGATTTGCGATAAAAATCTAGATCTAAATACCAGTACATTACTTGAAAAGAAGTACATGTACACAATAGTTGAAAGGACCTTTTTTCTATACATTTTTAATAACTTGGCGAGCACTCGCGAATATAAGGCCTCAGCTGTTAATAAATTTTCACAGGCAAGCGAGAAATATCCGCGAGATTCGCGCACACCTCAATCTCACAGATATTTTTTCTCATCTTCGCGAACCAGCCAATCGCTGGGTCATGTTTAATCCAGTAAAATAATTTATATATGGACATGGTATTTGTAGTGTGTTGTTAATTAATACATTGTTATCGATTGACTTACATGTAATAATTTTATTATGTTTTTTTTTAATTGTGCATTGCTAGCTTATTGTTTATCACTTTCCATTTCATTTTCACATTATGATTTCCATGCGAATGTAATTCTTATAAATACGTGGTAAAATAAAAAGTGAAATACAAGTACAGACATTAACATTTTACTAATACTTGCAGGGAAAGATTGATTTTACCCGAAAAAGGCTCCTTAATAAGACCTTATTATAGACAGCATTTATAACAGGAAAGTGTAAAATGGTCTCAGTTTTTCTTGAAATAAAAACACATTTATGGTCGTAGTAAGTCATTTCAGAAAAGAAAGGGGGGGTTATACAGAGGACGAACATATACAAAGTTCTATCTTTTAAAAATAATTTTTTCAAGAAAAAGTTACAGTAAATTATATAATTTTGAAGTATATTTTAGACAAGTCCTGTAGTTCATAATAATGCTCATGTAATGAATGCATAATTTTTTTCAAAGCATGGACCCCCCCCCCCCCCCACCGTGACCTCTTCTAATCGTATAGTGATAAACTACTAATCTAATCTTCGTAGTATCCAGCGATTTTCAGATATTAAATGCAGAGGAAGACATAGTCCCCTTATACTCCACCTTTCCGCCCACCCTAAGCCATAACAATGCAGGGGCAATTTTGAATGTTGATCTATACATGCAAAAAAATTAAAATACAGAATAATCAATATTTGATATGAGAAACACTATAGTGGCCAAAGAAGCATCTTTGATTTGATGTTCTTTTATAAATAATAATAAACACTATCTAGGGTCATATATTTTAAATTCAGCTCTTGTTTCTGAAAACAAAATTGAAACCACTTCTTCATAATACTTTTGAAGAAAGCTAAAAATTATTTTTCACGTTATGCAAGTGCATAAAAATTATCTACGCGGGTTTTATGTAGTGAAATGAATGTTTTTTAGGTTTTCAAATTTAAAAAAAAACTGATTAATATATATTGCTGCTACATTTGATACTTATACAAATATATGTATAGTATGCATCGTGGGGATTTGTTAAAGCGAACATGTGCATTTTATGTAAACACACACACGTTTTAATTCTACGTTGAATCCAGTTAACAAAGTTGTTAAATTTTTTAATAATAGATAATTTCCCGTTTCAATTAAATGAATTTAACAAAGCGACAGAAAACTACATGTATATCTTTAAAAAAAAAAGAATTTTCCCCATTTCTCCCTGCCACTGATTCCCAATGACTGCTTCTATTATGACGTCACAAATGACGTACACCGAGTAACGTCATGTACAACTGTTAAATCAAAAGTTTGTTTTCCTTTGATTTCAGAAATGTAATTTTTAAATTCTTTGCCACATTTATTGCCTTCAATGAACAATTGACTGTTTTTTTTCTATCACCATGTGTTATCTATTTATTTGATGTCCTATGACCTACCAATGAACCACTGACTGTCACTCTAAAAAAAATTACCGATTCTTGATAACAAAGTTTAGATTTAACTTTAATTTCTTATACTCGTCACAGTCATAAACAAACATAATAATCGACATGAAAGTTTATATTTGCGATATTCATGCATATAGTAAGTTGAAAGTTGTACTTGTCTGTAAATCAATCTAATTTTGGAAAAAGAACTGTCGATAAATCGGCATTTTTAACGGATATGTTTTTAGACTGAAGCCATCATATTTATTCCAGTAGTCAGACCTGTCTATAGGTGCCTCAGTTGACATTTTCTTACTTGTGTGATATGAGTGTCCATCCACTTACATAATCAATATTATACACCTTTCTAATTGATCCTTTAAAGTTTGAATAAAAGACAAAGACAAATATGGTGGTTCATGATCATAACATTTTTACACGCGTTGACATTTTATTTTATTTTTTTTCACCATGAGCACACTCGTTACCGCAAAATATTTTCATTGGAAATTATTTGTCGAACAGTTATAATTATTTTTCTGTTTCAATATTTTGCGGTAACGACTGTGCTCTATGTGAAATTCACGATTTATTGTGTAAAATTTGAGCAATTTTCCGGAAAACCTCGAAACATGCTGCGTTTTAGAATTTAGTTTGACATCGTAACATCCGGTTTTGACGAAATTGTTGCACATGTGAAATGTGTCAATGTTCTAGGTTGATAATAACCCAAAACATATTTTCTAATGCCTTTTTCAAAATTTACATATTTGCTAGGCCAAATAAGGCATTTTGTGGATTGAATTCTTTATTTGCCTGTCCAACCCTCTCTTTGTCTAGCTATGTGTCTGTTTGCAAACTTCATCCTGGACTATAACTTTAATTGGTTAATGATTGGTTTTCATATTTCATTTCACATGGGTATTCCTTGTGACAAGACCTTTCATTGGGAACCAATGTGTTGACCTCTTGAGCTTACCTATAGGTATGATTCACTTTTAAAGGGACATGGACACAGTTTCCACTGATTTTTTTTAAAACCAATTTTAATGTTTAGTATTCCTACCTAAGCCCTCATCTAATGATCAGCAAAAATTTGAAAATTATTTGTTGATTTACAAACGAGATATCTTCATAATGTACACAAGGCTCGTGCCTTGTTTTTGTTTACATATAGAAAATATCATATTTATAACAAAATGAAATTCAGCAAATCAATAGAAACTGTTGAATCGCATTTAAAATTAACTTTTTTTATTGAAATTATCTACTTGCAACGAACATATATTAGTATCTTAACTTATGTAAACAAAAACATTATACGGACCTTGTTTACATAACAAAGGTTTGTTGCTATAAATCTGTCTTGTATCTCGACAACTGATGTTCAAATTATTGATTATCATTAGAAAGACCCTAGTTAAATATTTGTAAAAGTGGAAAAATAAAATTTGAAAATTTAACTGAAACTGTGACTATGCCCCTTTAAATGAAAATATTAATCTTAGCACTAATTATTTTTGAAGAGAAATGTCCTTCTCCTGGATAAAACATATGGAGATATCAAACAGTATTCAAGAAGACTATTCTATTTCTAAATGTAGACTTGAAACGTTTAAAAAATCTTTTGTTTCCACCGCAATTAATTCCTGGAATTCCCTTTCTAAAGACGTAAGAGTCACAACCTCTATTAGTAAATTAAAACAAGAATATGCTCACACCCCTCAAAGCCGCCTTCATATTTTTCATATGAGAAACACTATTTAAATATATTTCACACAAAATGAAGGCTTAGTAGTATACGAAGAAATATGTGATTCTCCTAATTGTTCATGCGGAGAAATTTAAGATGTATACGATTTCATTTTTGCAAGTAAAAGATATGAGCGGCCAAGAGATTGCCTCTTAAACAATATTTTAAAAACAATCACTTGACAATGGTCAACTCCCATCTTTTATTATTCGGAAATGAATCCTTGTCTGTTGATGTGAATACTAAAATATTTCACTGTGTCCAAAAGTTCATTTGTGATTCAGGTATATTTTGATCTCCTTTTTTTTCTGTATCTCTATCATTTAATTATATACAGGGTGTCCCAAAACATATGTTACATTTTTAAACCGTTATAAAAATTATATGCCTCAAGTTACGTCAATGAAATTTAAAATATAGAATAAATTGTAATAAAATTTTTGTTAAGCATACATTTGTCACAGTTTCCTTGTTAATAATCAACATTTTTTTTTTTGCTTTTGAATAACATATGTCATTTTACAACATGTTCAAAATGACGTCCTTGTTTGAACACGAAATCTGAAGTTCTTTTTTACCAAGCATTAACAAGTGTTAACATTCTAACAGTTCAGAGGTTTTTCAATGTTAAAATTGGGTTTTACTAAACAGAAGAATTTAATTAAGATTCTTCTCATGATAACAACATTGTTACAATGGAAATAGGTTTCATCGGAAAACCATGCATCTGTTAAATTTTCAGAGTCTGGGCTAATTAAAATCCAATGGGCAAACTCTAAACGACTTCCAATTTATGCATCTCTTAAAAATGCTGCATTGCTTTTGTTTTATTTTAAAAAATCAATTTTAAATCAAATTTGAGTATTTTATGAACACTAGATTTACCAAAGGTGCTATTTTGTCCATGCAGTAACCGTCTAAGGGATTTTGTAAAGTTTCGGTAATAACTCTTTGGTACTGACACTTCTTAGTCTTCTACCAGAATTAAGTCAAGTGTCATTTAAGGTGCATTTAACTTCAAACTCCCCCACAGGACTGTAAATTAGTATTCTGTTGAGCACTTTTATTGCAGGGTGTTGTTTTCTAATGTTTCCAATGATAAAAGAAGCAGATTTATACTCATAGTAAAGTTTTCCAATTTCTACCAGCAGTTCACATGAAGGTTCCATATTAAAAATATGATGACGTCATTAGCACATCATAATTACCTGACTTTTCAAAAGATTTTCATAAAAGTTTGTCAGATAAAATATATGCCGATATACTAGATGTGGACAAAATATCTTTCTGAACGCTTTTGGTTTGATCAAGTTATAGATGATTAAAAGTGTAAAATATGTTTTGGGACACCCTGTATGTATAAGTTTGATTATCTATAACGTGAGAATTTTACTTGTGATCATGTTTATTATTTATTATCAATATTGTCATATATTTTTCTTTTAAACTTTATACTTTTCTTTCCCAAGCATTTTTGTCAGTGTTATCATTTACAGATATCATTATAGATTTACACATTGTAAGAACTCTGAATCTTTAATAAGTGTCTTTGAAATATTTCGTATATATATTCAACAAAAAAGAAACGCATATTCAGATAAAACAAATTTTCAGTTTAGACCTTGATTTTTAAAAGTGATTTTAGAGTGTGTTGTCATAAAAATCAAACATGTCCTAATTGACAAGTTAAGTTGTTGTCATTGATTTCGCCTCCAAATTCTAGAGGCCTACGTCTTAACCAGTCCATAAGTCATTTGCGACCTCTCAGCGCTAGTGGATTTCCAATGTACAGACGTCGTGACGAATACCAGCTCCTCTCATTCTCTTGCGAGTAGTTTGTGCACTTTATGCTGATTTCAGCATTTTGTACAGCAGTTCTGAGTTGATTGCGCAGGTGTTGAAGGAGGATCTGGCGGTTGAATCTGGGTGTGGTAACCCGCTGACAGCCAGTTCTTGGTCTGTCATCCGTGTTCCTAGGTGGTGGAAACGAGCTGCAAAGCCCATTGATGTACACCAAATGCAGTTACAACTTCCTGTTGCGTAGCTCCAGTTAGTATCATTGTTAGAGGCTTGTTGCATTCATCTTAGTTTAGGCGTGGCATTGCAGCATCAATATTAAAAATATCAAAAAGCCCATGTTGTACTCAGGTACAGGTATCCAATGATAAAAAAGATAGTTGTTCCATATACTTTTTTAAAATTCCTTAGATGAGTTAAACAATATGCGTTTCTTTCTTTTTTCTTTTTTTTTTTTTTTGATTATAACTTTACAATTTCAATAAATTTTTTTGACAATCACTATAATTTTAATTATTGTACATATTACTGGGAAAGGTTTTTCTAAGTTGTAAGAACTTGTTACCAATCCCTTTGTATGAATTAAAGTATAAAATATGTTCAAAACAAACAATAATATTCAAGATCAGAAGTCCGTAAAACAATAGAAAACAGGAGCAGAGCAAACATGGACCTCATTAACATCGGAGGTGGGATCAAGTGCCTTAGAGGAGCATCCCCTGCCGACCGACAATACCCACCGTGTGCTCCTTGTAATGATTGGGATATAACTGGGACATCCGTCGTCAATTCAGTCTAAATAATGGACTACCAGTTAGTGGGTAAAACGTCAGCCAGCGTTTGACTCAATGATAAATTGTATTTGCTGAGAAAGTCATTGTATCGACCATAGAACTTACGAAATGATGACTTTAAACGAGATGTTAAAATTCTTGTTTAATTGAAGCATTATGAGCTGCAACTTAGATGATGGAAATTTGTAGTGCAAAATTGTAATTCACTATTTCAAGAACTTAGAAAAAAAATATTTATAAATCTTTGTTACTCATATTTGCAATTTAAGAACTATTTAGAACCTGTGATTGAAGGAACATTACATTATTGTCCGTCCTGTACATTATATTGATATCTTTAATAGTACTACATATTTGATTGTAAGAAAGTATTTCGTCTGAAACAGTTTAGTACTTCATTTTGGTCTAATTGATCAGAGATTTGAATTACATGAATAATTATCACAACAACACTTTTTAACAGCTAGATAAAATTATCAAAAATGCAGCTCATATTGCTTTAACTTGTTTGTCAATAATTTACCTCGTTTTAGAAATTGCTCATGCAAAGAACATACCCCTGCGTAACGAATCAACGAAGGATACATTGTGGTAAGTTTAACTGAAATTGGACCAATGGTTCTTGAGAAGATGAAACTGTGAAAAGTTTAAGACAACGACGACAACAACGACGACAGACAACAGACACATACGTAGAGCATGCTCTTGCGTATCGAATCAGCTGAGATATACGGGGGTTGTCCGGTAAAATCGTGGACAAAGCATTTTTGGTAGTTTCACGAGCATTCAAAATAGGAAAGTGAAAAACACAATACACAAAAAATGGCGGCGTTTGATGCGTTACGGCGCACTGGAGAGCAGTTCAGTTTGATTAGGATGTTGTTATTACACTTTAAGAGACTTTAAATGAATACAGAAGAAAATAATATGAAAAATATCACCAGATATTTAGTATGCAAAGGAAATGGAAGTTTTCTTAGCGAAGTCTTTTTGATTCCCCAGGTAGTACAAAACAAACAGATAAACTGCTATTGTAATATCAAAAGACGCTGTCACTTTCGACTGTCGATCTAAGATTCTCTACATGTATTAGTTGAATGATGGTGAGAATACTGTCTGTAACTTGCTAATAAATCTTCAGAAATCGCAAGTTTGTGCCAGATTGGAGACTCAAGTACGTAAATCAATGGAATTTCTCCATTTAAGTGGGATTTATAGCAAAGATGTAACATGACGCTATTTTATAGACTTTGACGTTATAATCCGTGCGCCGTAGGGCGATAAAATACAATGTACATGACATACAAGGGGTGATCAAAAAGTTCGCAAACTAATTGAATAACTTCCATACAAAAAACAATATTTGGTTTTAATGTTGATTATATTTTAAATTAATCCTCCCCGATTTTAATGCACATCAAAATCATGCGCGAATCACTTGATATTGGCGGTCACGTGACTCCCTCCGTAGCGTTCTGTCACAAAAGTTAAAAGATTTTCCCGAGTTTTATATTTCTTTCCATGTGAGTTAATTTTTATGACAAGAACAGTTAATTTGTCAGAAATGGTCATATCTCGGCAACAGAATGGGTGGATAATAACATCCTTTCCAAAAATAAGCATGGCGACCATTAAAAACCAAATCTTCTGTCTCAGGAGAGACCTTTATTCAAGGTGGATAGAGAATGGGTGCATCCTTTTTATCATATCTAATATGTTTAAAATCTAAAGTAAACGATATCTTAGGTCTTTGATACTTATATCATTGTTCAAATATTCAACTATTTTTCAAAGTGTTAATTGGAGGTCTTTGATAGCAAATTGCTTAATTAAAAATACATATCTTTTCAAACTTGCTTTCACTGGGCAAGATGACAAGTATCATTTTTAACCATCAGCCTTCCTTCACTAAAACGATTAATCCAATCATTACTTGAATTTATAGGAAATCATTTATCTCAATAAACTGTGTACAAATTATTATATGATACTGTAGAGGGATTTCTAAGATATTACAATAGATTGTACGGTCGTTTGTTGAACGAGTTCGACTGAGGCAACCATTTTTCGTCACAAGTGACCTAAATAGTGACGTCATTTTCACATTGTGACGTCAGAAACAAGGAGAGAAACTTTATTCAGCATATGCTATTTATAGACCTTGTGTATGGCTATGTGTGTACCGAATTTCATTCTAATCTGAATTGTGGTTTCGTAGATATAGAGATAGTTTGAGAACTTTTTGATCACCCCTCGTAAAATCTCACAATTTGTTTATTTATGCATATATCTATTTGAAATTTGCTCTGAATATTTTAATATATATGTTAAAGAGTAGTGAAAATTTCAGAACACAGTGATGATTATTTTTCAAACTAGACATATTGTCCACAATTTTACCGGACAACCCTCGTATAAACTCCGCATGCAGGTGATGAATGTATATTGCTGCATAAGTAAAGGAAGTTCACGATAGGAAAGTTAAAGTCAACACGTTTATCATAGAGCTTGGTTGTTAGATTACCATTAACGTCCTTTTAAAGTAAAATATCCAAATATAAAACAGATGCGATAGACTCTGTGGTACCTTTTTATCCCACTACAACTGTCAACTTCACAGTACTTGTGTTTACAATCAGTATATAAGTACTAATATATCTGAGTATTTGGCCCGAATCTTTTAAAACTATTACCCTTGTCAATTGCTTTAAAATGTTTGATGTCTAAGTACCAGATGCAGACGTATGTATTGAGACATAAAAGTCATTTCTCTGTTTGAAAATATTTTCTTTTATTGCAGCTTAACCTTGATAACCTTTTTAAATGTAATTCAGAAACATTAACCATTGTCATAAGCACCTTCGACCGGGAATTAGTTCAACATATTCAATTTATACCTTTGCTTTCTGTTAAAAAAATATTTTTTTCATGGATAAAAAACTTTAGTAACTTATAATTACTATTTGTAATAAATCAGTCCCAAAGTAAATATAAGTAATAATAAGTATGATGATACCTTATTTCTTTAATACAAATTACATAATGCCGTCATTCTCGTGACTTTATATAGGTGTTATTATGACATTAAACAAAATATGCTTGTGACGTTATAATAATCAAAATTGAAAAAGGCGCAGAGATAAATTAAAGATTTACAGTTCATCTGATAAAATTTTATCGCCTTTTATTTACGTACTGTAATGGAGACAGTCTATGTAAATTGTACATAATAAAATAATTCGATATAAACTTATTTCAACAGTTACGTTTTGAAAAATTATTCCTTTTCTTAAATTACTTTGAATAAGAAAATAAATGAAAATTCCCTTTGCCACAGGATTCGAAGTGCTCACTACATAGCGTGTTTCGTATGGTCGGGTCCTTTATCTGTTGCTCATGTATGCGAACACGGTCCGTTAATTTGGCTCCTGTGTGCAATATTTTTACTAGGGTCTCCTAGTTAACAATTTATAAGTTTTTCTTTGGTTGTTATTCAATATCATAGAGGTCAAAGCAATATATTAGAATATTAACAATAAATGCATATCTTAGGACGAAATGTGGACTTTTATATGGAAATCTTTTATGTGAATTAAATAAGAAAAGACTTTTTCTTGGGTAATTAATGCTGTTCAGTTAATTAAGTCTAAAAACTGTTTGAAGAAATATTTTTGTGATTGTTTACATTCTCTTAATAAGTACTCCTAAAATGAACGAAAATGTGTAGTCGCAGTATATCATAACAATTCCAAGTTTCACAGGCTACACTCCATTTAATAACAAGTAAACATGCCATGAGCTTTTGACTGATTGATAAGCAGATGCTAATTTATCAAATGGAAAACTTTAAGAATGTTGTGACAAAGACTTTACTGACACAGAATCTACCTTAAATGAAAAAACAAAACTTTTACATAATTTTAGCCAAACCTTTTCTTTATTTCAATAACCATAATCCCATACAGCTATTAATGACATCTGTAAATTATCAAAGTACCCGTTATCGCCATTGGCTGTGTGCTCGATTATATTGTTACTGTAATTACCGTAGCCAAATTGCCTAACACACAGCTGTAATCACCTATCTTGGTCCTTTTTTGATAGAAATAATACTTTGTTTTTAATGAACACCGTTTTAACGGTATATCAAGTAAATAATATACGTCTGTCGATCCTGACAAATTGCGTCTTTTTCTTTAAAAAAATAGTTTTTTTCTATTTTTTTTCTCTAATAGTTACAAAATTGCATTACTGATTACAACCCCCCTTAATAAGAGCTGTGTACTTACCATTTGAATTAATTGGAATACTTTAATTAATTTAAAAAAAAAGACATTGATAGATAAATGAACAACAAGAAAATAATTTCGTTTGGCTTGATATTTGTTACAGCATTAAAAAGTGATTAAAAAAAATCAATGATGGGGTTCATCAGGGCTTTACTAGTCTCAATAAAATTACAGTCTTATTTGGGTACTCGATCAGAAAAAAATATCCATGTATATGTATATATGACTTCGCCAGAGTACACCTGACAGAAGGGGCGCATTTTCCAGCGCTCTGGATTTCTTTTTCTGCGAGTCTGATCAGAAACTTCAAATTCAACATTTCACACTGCAAATATTTAGTGTTAGTAGTTATGCTTGTTGTTTTCTCTACTTTTTTCCTTTGTTTGTATGACTTCTAAACTTTTTTCTTTGTCCTAGGGATATGGACAGGTCGTTCCGAACATTCGACAATTTATAGTCATGTCATGGGTCATTTTTAGTGCTTTATATAAATGTCCATCCATGATCTAAAACCTTGCATCTACTTAGTACATCTTTTTTAGGATATACAGTGTTGTTGGTTTTTAGTGCTATATTTAGGGAATCGCAGCAACAATAGTGGGAAACGTTGGATAATTTGCATAAGGGGCATACCCCACACATCCTTGCACTTTCACAAATTTTAACCTTATTCTTAATCCTTAGGAAAAGTGGCAATCTTGTTTTGTATAAATGAAAAATATTAAGAGTCATTCTCTGTAAGGACCACAGATGCCGTTCAAACGAATACCACAGATTTTAATAAAACATATATGAAAAAATTATGAATGTGTATGAGATCAATTAGGTATATTTAAAATTTTGAGATGTGACCTATCCTCCAGGTTATGGCCCCCTAACACATTATGTGGCTACCCCCATGTTTGAAAAGGTAAGTTTTATCCTACTTTGACATAAAAAATTCAAAATAAGTAATGCACTATGGTTAGATTAAGTGCATTAAATTGTGAAAACAAGGTGTGAAGTAAAGATAAAAAATTATTTTGCTTCATCACTAACTCCCCTTTTTTTTTAAAAGAAATTTAATTTCCTCCTATTTTTAACCCTTAACCAACACGCTAAATAACCATACTTTCAGTGCCATTTTATAAAAAATCCCAAGATAGGTTTATAAAATATAACAATATTTTGAAAGCAAACATACTTGATTATTTATTCATAATTATTCTGGACGTGTGTTTTTTGCTTTAAAAAAATAAAATGCATTTGAAAATTTTAAAAAACTAGCATTTCACAAAAATATTATCTCCCTTTGTAGAACTCTCTAGTTCCGACAGTGAAGGAAGGTAAAAACAAAAGTATTTGTAAGCATGACGTTTTGCCGGTTTGGAGTTCCTTTTCACAAACGATGTGTTTTACTGATATTTTTATACAAAACTGCTTAGATTATACAGTATAGCTTCCTTGGCAGATGTGATATTATTTATTCTGAAGACATTCAACAACTCGTGAGTTTTAGCAATGGCCATGTATTGTCTAAAGTAGGCCGTATGCCATGTGTTACACTTGCTAATTATTTAGTAAATACTGTTAATACAGTGAATGACTATCGAATGTGGACGTTATTTTAAATTTTATTCAAAATAAAATACAAAGAGGTGAAGAAGGAAGTTTTGTCAAATTCCAAATCTTCTAAGTTCACACCTGCATATTGAAAACACCAGAGGAGATGGACCAAGAATTCCCCTCCAAACAGAACATGTGAAAATTTGAAAGCAGGTCATTTGATTGGTCAAGCTGGTGCAACGCTACCAGTGTTATACACCATGCATGTACACGTAAGGAACTACAATTTCTGATGCACAATATAATAAAAATTTGTTCGTAGAGTTATGAGTAGATGAAATTATTGAAAAAGAATTAAATTGAAATGAATGTAAAAAGGTACAGTCCAAAGACTATACTAAACTAACTAAAGCATTTCTATCTACATGTGTAGGTCTTAGAAGTGGGTAAAATAGCTATTTTGGGTAGCTTTAACCTACATACATGTACATTGTAGCTATTAATAGCTATGTAAGAATAAGAAATAATCTTTGGACTTGACCTTGTAAATTTCATTTTCCTTGTTCATCTTGAACACTCTATAATGATGTATGCATTTAAAGTTTAACAAGATATTAATTAAAAAGTTTCTCCAATTTGAATTATTGTACACAGTTATTTATTTTAGACCTGTCAACATAAAAAACTAAATAAAAAGTACCGTTAAATATGTGGTGAATGTCAAAAAAAAAATTAACAACTCATTTTTATATAATTGTGCTTTAATTAGTACCTGTAAGAAATTGAATTATTTTTATGAAAATATACAATTTATTGTAGCATGCTGCTGTGTGATCAAGTGAGGGGCATCACAAGGAAGGGGAAGATATTTAGATCATTCATGGAGCCTTCAACATCGTATTAAAACCAAATTATAAAGAGGTATAGTGTCCATGTACTATAATTTTGACCCAATAGCCTTGACTTCTATATCTTTCAAGAAATTAGACATTGGTAATAAATTTTGAAGGATAGAGGATACAGCTTTCATGTTCCATATATACATTAACTACTATTATTGACCCACTTTTCAAGGCATGTAAACGTTCTGTGATGTTCCAATTTCTACCCATCTGAAATCATCCTAATTATTCTATACAAATGTTTTTTACTTGAAATTCAATTTTTGTGCAACTTTGAATAAGAAATTAAAAAAAAACTACACTGTAAAACTTATTCATTTTATTCATTAAAACATGACCCAAGTTGTTATTTTCAAAAATTTTGACAAGAGTTTCTACCACTTTCCTTAAGAAACCTCTCTACACTGAACACTAAAGAGTTACGATTCTGTTCTATTTATCTGCCATTAGATTTAAATGCCAATAAATATACATTTACACTATATTACTCAGTTTATAATCAAATCAAGTATTCTTAACATTTTAAAAGGGCAAGATAGTTTAAATTCTAAATTATAAACATGTTGTTTACATGTATCTTCTCCATAGAAGTAAATAGCAATTATTTCTACTGATACTGTGTTTGAACATTTTTTTCCTGGGGTTAAATGCCATGTATCATGTATTGAAAATGAAATAGAGAAGCTTATTATTTACATCTTTATTCAATATAATTTTCGCAAAGTCCAAAAATCATTTTACACTGGTTTAGAGAGGATGTATGACCTATTACATGTACAAGTGTAACTGTTTTCATGATCCAATTGGTACCTATAATCATTTTTAGCTCTACTGGTCAAAGACCAGAAGAGCTTATGCGATAGTAATGTGTCCATCGTCTGTTTAGCTGTCTGTATGTCTGTCCGTCTGTAAACAGTTTTTCAAAATGCTACTCCTCCTACAGTTTTGGTCTGATTTAAATATAACTTGGCACACAAGTAAACTACACTAAGATAAATAATTCTATGTATCTGTTTTTGTCATTATTCTATTGATTGCTTTTGTAAATGTCCCAACTGCTAGTTTTCTCTTTCTTTATTATAAGTACAAACCAGTAGAGCTACAGTCTTGACAGAGATTTCTGGTTAACTTAAGTCTTGTATTATCTACCTGGTAAATATAAATACTTGTATTGTCTATTACAGAACTCAAGAAGCCAGAGTTTTACATTTAGTCATGACCAGTCATGACATTCAGCAAATGAATGAGTATCTGATGAAAATTAGTGAGAGTTTTCAGAGAATGGGAGATACCGTCGGGACACCTTCACTAAGTCTGCTAAATTATACTACAACAATATAATGACAAACATTGCTGTTATTCTCCCAAAGAACTTCAAAGAAATAGTGAAGTCTTACAGTATCTGAAGAAAATCCTAGTCTTGCCTAGTATTATACCTGAGGGAAGTTTTGACCACTTATCCTGAAGTTATTCATGCATATTAACATGGGTCCACTATGCACTACATGTACTATGAATATGCTTCAAATAATTAAAAAAAAATTTAATAATGTACATTCTTAAATAAAAGATAAAAAGTGTATAAACAGTAGTCTCATTGCATGTAAAATGATAATTCCATCCTTTGTTACAATTATTGAATTTTTATAAAATTGACAAAAAAATTAAAGAAATCTATGTCAAAAGTGTCTATTACTATTTTCAAGACTTAAGGATAACGTTCACTTGGATGACAAAAATATTAACTGATAAAAGTGAAAAACCACCTATTGTACATCTATGTAATTATTCACTTAAGTATGTCATTGCCCTACTATTCCTGCTAATGGCTCTTGGGTATTTCATAGAAAATATATAATTATTTTTCACAATATGACCAAACTTTGCCTCCCCCCTAATATTTTGCCAATAATAAACATAGCTACTCTATGCTTGTGCCCCCTCAGAAAATACGTCTAATGATCTTTTGTCCTTATTTTGCTTTCTAGAAATTTTTGGTAGTTTTCACTGTGAATGTATGGTTGTGCCCCCCCCCCCTCTTCCAACCGAAATTGCCTCTTACGAGCCTGCAATCAAGTTGAAAATCTGAATGACAGGAACTCTTATTACTTACATGTATGGCCTTATTTTACTTTAGTTGTCCTTATTCTGCTGGTATTATAATTTTATGAGCTCAGTAATCAAATTATTTAGATAAGTTGCTGTGAATGGTTTGTGTTCAACAATATACATACATATTTTTGAAATTCTTCATTGTGTATCAATCAATTACAAGTATATGAAACAATGTGTGAGCTTTAATATAAATTGATAATTGAAAAGTTATTTTAAAAAAATAATTAGCCCGAACTTTCTCTGCACACCATAATCTTTTATATTTCCTTTGAAAAAAAAAAAAATAAATAATAATCTTTTAATTTTCAGATTTATTTTCATTTATCAATTGTTTATTTAGTCCATTTAAACCATTTTGGATTAAACATGTTGTACTTTATAGCATTCTGTTTCTGTAATCAGAAATCCTGACTTAAGGTCATCCAGTCAATTCCTGAAAATGTGGAGAAGCAATTATACTACATGTATATATTCTTCAGTTAACTTTGAAGTTTTGACCTTAGCCTTAGCCTTACATTGTGATAGAGTCAATAAATTAACTTTTCATCGACTCTTTCTTTTCAGCCAAATTTGTAACAAATACGTTTAATAGCTGAAGAAGATAAAATTTGAGTCATAGAACGGGTGTCATTAATCCCCAGCCTTTTCCTCATTAAAAAAAAAGGGGGGGGGGGGTAAAATGAAATATCTGTGTATTACTTTTATATCTTCAATATATATACATTTCATTTAAAGAATTGATTAGTAGCATGATTAATATACACGTCAGTATTGTTAAAATTTAGCCACAAAAGTGATTTTGAACCGATAAAAACATGAAATGAAAAAAAAAAATCCCATGAGCCCTGTTAACCACTGCTATGTTGCTATCCGCCCCTAAAATGATAATTTTCATTCATTTTTATCATTTAATTCTCTGTTAAGGTTGTTTTACATTAAAAATGACCTTAAAAGAGAAAAAAAAAACCCTACAAAATATACCATATACAATGTATAACGCAGTTTTCCAATCCATATCTGAGGAAATTCGGTATTATGGGTTATTTTCATTTTGATATTTCCCGAGTTATCTGAAAAACACATGTTTGGAATCTATATGAAATGAAAGACTATAGTATAGATATTTGGAATAAACAAGAAGTTTAAAAAACCTATCTTGGAATTTAAAGATAAATGTAATTGAAATAGAGGGTAAAATGGATTTTTCTGCAGTTTGAAAAAATCATGAAATTTGATATTTTTAGCCTTCTATCAGCTTGAAACGCCTCAGGCAAAAGATTTAATTCTTAATTATTTTAATTATATAAGAATGCATTGAATAAATTATATAATTGAAAGTGGTCATATTTTTCGTGTTTAAAGGAAATATTGAGGTTAAAAATGCTATATTTCATGAAATAGAACCTGTCAAAATGGCCATATTTGTGTTAGTTACGGTTGCCATGGCAACGGACACCCTGAAACATGAACTAAGGTGGTTTTCTCAGTTAGACACCTGAGTACACTCTAAATACAAAAAATTACGTATTTCGGAGACATTCGTTTTTACGGCCTCCTTGGATTCTTTGGTTTTTACAGAGAATGACTCTTAATACTATAATCCAGAAAATTCAGAGTTGACATATTCGAAAGCAAAACAAACACACAGTATATTGTCAGTCCGTGCAGTTGTGGTAAGCAGACTGTGACAATTGAACGCACCCGGTGAATTGTAAACATAAACAATAACAGAACTTGTTTCCTGTTTACAAAAACTGTGTTCATAACACGAGTGTGCCCGATTTGCTAAACTCTGTACGCAACTCTTAGTTCGGATTGACGATACTTGTGAAGGAGTTTTGCTTTCTAACATTTCTACTCTGAATAAAATTATTTTTCGGGATAAATATTTTAATACTTTTCATCAATACACAACAAGATTGCCACTTTTCCTAAGGATTAAGGATAAGGTTAAAATTTGTGAAAGTGCAAGGATGTGTCAATCAAACCCGCCAAAAAATTTGAAGTTTTAATAACTTTTAAATGAAATAAGATTTTTAATTAATTTTTGTGTGAAATGCTATTGAAATATATAAGTCATAATATTATAGAGAAAATATTGACTTCAAATCTGTGTCCAAGTACCTTTAAACTTTGTCATGTCATGAGCACCTTTTCCTGGGAATCACTATTTCACAAACACATCTCTTTTCAACTATTTTTCTATGAAATGAAATCTCAGGACCTATATAAATATTTACAAATTTAAACGACAAATAAAATTTTTATCTTTAGCGCCTGCGCCCCATGCGGATTTATCAGTACATTTAAAATTATATATTTATATTTGCAAATGTTTGCAAAAAAATCTTTTATGGATTAAAAACTTAAATATTTTACTACTTAAGTTTTTTATCCATAAAAGATTTTTTTTCAAAACTGAATGAGTTAAACACATTGATAAAATATGACGTCACAAGTACCGTACTACTTGTAATAAATCAATCCCATACGTAAATATAAGTTATAAAAGTATCCTTATAATTAGGGAATAATGATATCTAATTTCTTAATAATAAGTTACAGAATGTCGTCATTCGTGACGTTATGTGGGCGTTATTTAGACATTTAACAAAATATGCATTGTGACGTTATATAATCACAACTGAATAAGGCTCAGAGATAGAGATTTACAGTTCATCTGATAGAAGTTTATCACCTATTATTTATGTACTGTAATTGAGACATTCTAAATATGTAAAATGTACATAATGAAATAATGTGATACATGCATAATTTTTTTTAGCAGTTTAGTTTTGGTTTAAACAGATTTTTAGGAAACTGTTTTTTTTTTCTCTTTTACTTTGTAAAAAGAAAATATATAAACTTAAGATTCCCTTTGCCACAGTATCCGAATCGCTCACTACATGGCGTATTTCGTATGGTCGGGTCCTTTATCTGTTGCTCATGTATGCGAACACGGTCGGCTAATTTGGCTCCTGTTTGTCCTATATTTTTCATAAGGGTCTCCTAGTTTAACAATTTATAAGTATCTCTTTGGTTGTTATTCAACAACATAGAGGTGAAAGCAATATATTAGAATATTAACAATACATGTGTATCTTAGGACGAAATGTAGACTTCTACTTGGGCATCTTTTATGTCAAATAAATAAGGAAAGACTTTTTCTTGGGTAACATTACTTAATGTTGTTCATTTAATTAAGTCTAAAAACTGTTTGAAGAAATATTTTTGTGATTTTTTTACATTCTCTTAATAAGTATTCCTAAAATGACCGAAAATGACTAGTTGCAGTATATAATAACAATTCCAAGTTTCACAGGCGACACTCCATTTAATAAGAAGTAAACCTGCCATTAGCTTTTGATTGATTGATAAGCACGTGCTAATTTATCAAATGGAAAAGTTTAAGAATTTTGTGACAAAGACTTTACTGACATAGAATCTACCTTAAATGAAAAAAAAACAAACATTTTAAATAATTTTAGCCAAACGTTTTATATATTTCAAAATAATCATACTCCCATAGAGCTATTAATGACATCTGTGAATTATCAAAGTACCCGTTATCGCCTGTGGCTGTGTGCTCGATTATACTGTTACTGTAATTACCGTAGCCAAATTGCCTAACACACAGCTATAATCACCTATATTGGTCCTTTTTTGATAGAAATAATAATTTGTGTTTAATGAACACCGTTTTAAAAGTATATTAAGTAAATAATATACGTCTATCGATCCTAACCAATTGCGTCTTTTTCTTTAAAAAAAAAGTTTTATCTATTTTTTTTCTTCTAATCATTACACAATTGCATTTCAGATTACAACCCCTTAATAAAAGCTGTGTACTAACCATTTGAATTAATTGGAATTTTTATATTAATTATTTTTAAAAAAAACATTGAGAGATAAATTTACAACAAGAAATTGATTTTGTTTGGCTTGATGTTTGTTACAGGCATTGAAAAGTGAAAAAAAAAAATCGATGATGGGGTTCATCAAGGCTTTACTAGTCTCAATAAAATTACAATCTTATTTGGGTTATCGATCAGAAAAAAATGTTCACGTACATTTATATATAATTTACATTTGCAAATATATTTCTTAGGTGAACCTATTGAAGTGAAAATGTGTTTAATTCTGCGTTAATTTCATTTGGGGGTCAGAGGTCATAGCGCGACCGAATCACAGAGCGAGGTGATATTTTGTATACATATTTCTGTCACAGTGCAACTTGCTTTGGAATATTTCTTAGTTAATAACGATGAAAAGGATAAAATGTTCACAATATGGATTTTTCATTTACGAGATGTACAATAAATTTGTAGTAGTGTGTATAATATGCGTATATAATAAATAAATGTTTTAAATTTAATGTAAATAAATTAAACTACCAGAATAGATAAAAGTATAAAAAGCTTGATCTGCTCCTTTATATCCTTAGCCCTTTACCTGTACACCTGTATATAGATAATTAGTTACCTTAGGGCAGTTCAAAGGTTTTGGAGTGTTATTGGTTCTTATTGGTAGTTTGGTTGTCAAGTTGATTTTCATTGGTTTTATTCTTATGGTCATTGGTTTTACCGCCAAAATATTCATTCTTTGTCTTGTTGAGTTAATGACCAAGACTGAGTTTTTATGGACTCCATGACTGACTTTTGGAGACTGACAAATTCCATTTTCTGGTAAGTACTAACTTTCCTTATTACTAATTGTCAAGTAATATGTCTATTCCATAGATTTGCATTTATTAAAGATCCCAATTTCACTTCATATTAATTGAATGTCATGACCATGAGAGAAAGATGTTATTTTTATGATTGGAATTATTGATTATAAAGATCAGTAATGTATTATATTATAAGTGTAAATTGTTATATTCAAGTTACACCATATATTTTTATGACCCAGATATTTGGTAACTTTGTTCAAAGTGAACAGATGATTTTATTTTAAAAGAATATATATTTTAATGTATACTGTATTAAATTACAGAGTCCATATACATGTTAATTAAAGCGGTTACCACCATATCATTGTGGAAGCCTTTTCCCACAGAATGGTGAGGAATTATTTGTTTTAATTAGTACTATTTTTTATGCCTTTATATGGGAGAAAATATGTAATGTCCATATATTGACTATAAGAGTTATCTCCCTTAATTGAGAGTAAATGTACATATATCTGTATCATCTATAATATATCATTATGAATATGTTACTATGAGAGCTACATGTATAGATGATTAATAGGATTGATTTGATGTGTTATTATATTGTTGTTTTATTATATTTCATGGCTGTTAACATTAACATTTGTTACGCTCACTGTGTCGAATAAATATATGACCTGAACCCTGACAGAGGAGTACGTGTTGTTCTTCATCACAACCCCCTGTTACAATTTGGCGCCCATGTAGGGACACAGTGAGGCACAGCAGTGAACGGAGAGGACTGGGCGTGGTACATCCCTGATGGTATTCCCAGGAGACGTCATTTGTGACTGATACCCGGAGTATTCAGCGATTTGTGCATGACACTTCAGAGTGAACACAGAACACTGTATGTGATTTCATAGTTTCACGCGTGACTGATCAGAACATTTGTGTGTTTACGATATCAGCTGATAGTGACAGTGTAGTGATTCTCAGCTGCATGCATGCTTCATCGACTCGACTGGTGCACCCGGAACCAAAGACACTGATAAGGTTTTTCTTTAGATAAGATTTTCTTAGATACATGCATGTTTATTATTTTTGAGGTAGCTAGCTAGCATATGTATATAAGTGATTATTGGTCATGACTGGTTTGTCCGTCTGTCGTCTTACTTAGCTTGGGTTATATTTGTATATACTGTGCACATTATTTTTATTTGAGTAATTATTATTGGACTGAAAGCAAGAGAGCCAGGATGGGTAAGTGGTAAATTAACAGTGCACATACCCTTATACCCTTCAACCTACCCAGGTATTACCTTATTAAATATTTAACTGCTATTCCTTTTGACATTTGACTGTTTACGGACGAGACATAGTTGTTTTAGTCTGTGGTATTTTATAGCAGGTCAGTTTGTAAATAAGTTGAGTGAAGGTTATAGAGTTTGATTTATTCTCAGTGGTGTTTTGTGTTGTTGGATTATTCACCTGGTGTTTGTAGTGTATAGTTATTTAAATTAGTTCTAAAATATAGTTAAACAGCTCTTTTAAAATCCCATATTCCCCATTGCCCTGTATTTATAAATTTGTGTTTTGAATTTGCCGCCTTTGCGCCCGTATTTATATCGAGATCGGTTTCTTTTTTTTGTTTACGTATTTTCGATCGAGCTCGGCCTACGCGAAATTTGTTTTCAGTAAGCAGCTTCCTGTGTAAACACGTTTTGGGTTTGACTTTAAAATTTGGTTTATTTTCTAGGTGTTTGTTATTTCTTTAAACTTGTAATTGATTTCCAGGTAAGGTTTGGGTTTATTACATTGCATACATTTACTCTTTAGGCATAATCCCTTTGCATATTTCTTATTTTCAGTGAAATTTAACCAGACTTGCACTTGCAAATTTGAGAACCTAGTGTTGATCAATCTTTTCTTATTTATAATCTTATGTGACTTGCATACTCAAATCATTTGACCGGAAGTAAGGTAAAGTAACCGGAAGTAGAAATTTATTTTTGTTTCTCAGGTTTATAAATAGCATACCAAATTTTTTAAGTTCCACACGTGAACTACCCTCCTGAATTGAAAGTTATTTTCGAATATATTAGCCCAATATTTCATTTGTTCATTTAGAACAACCCTCCCTTGCATATTTGAAATTATTTAGAATTTTATCTGGTGTGAATTTCTAAATTTACCATTTTCATTATTTGCTGAAATTTTGCACATTGTAGAAATATTTTCACATTGATTTATGAACTTAGTTTATTGTTTACTGTTTACTATCACATTCATCATCATGTCGAACACCAAGGAGACAACAGAAACAACACAGCAAGAGGAAGTAACCTTTACGCAGACGGAAGTGAACAACATTGTAGACGCGCTAGCATCAATGAAGATGAAGCCGAAAGCCGACACTCCACAAGATTTCTTGCAGTGGATGGAATCCATGACTAAGCCAACGGAAGTGAAAATGGAGCACCATTATGCTAGTCCTATCACAACAGAATCAAAATCAGTGGACAACTTTCATTATCCAAAGATTTCCTTCTTCTCTGGAAACACCAAGACTGACACATCCTATGACGTATGGAAATACGAGGTTGAGTGCCTGCTTAGAGAGTCGTGCAAGCCAGAAGCTATTCATCATGCCATACGACGTTCTCTGAAAGGAGAGGCAAGTCGAGTCGTTATGCATCTTGGCCCAGGAGCTTCCATTGAGGCTATTATCAACAAACTCGACAGCATATATGGAACCGTGTCTGAGAAAGAGGACATCTTAGCAGAATTTTGTAGTGCCCATCAGAAAGAGGACGAAGAGTGTGCTAGATGGAGTTGTCGCTTAGAGGATATAATCAGTAAAGCACAACAGAAAGGATTAGTTGGATACCATGAATCCCAACAAATGCTGCGTACCATGTTCTTTAAAGGACTACGCCCAACATTGAAGGACATTTGTGGTCATTTATATGACAAGTGCCTTACATTTGACAGTTTAAGAGCTGCAGTTAGGAAGGTGGAATTGGAGCATCAGCCACCCAGTGAGAAAAAGAAGCTACCAACTGTAAAGTCAGCAGTCCCTGTGGATCCGTCAACAAAGAGCTTTGAATCTCTTGAAGCACAGATTCAACAACTGAGTAGTGAGGTTAGGGGAATGAAGCAACACTACGGTTATAGCTACAACCCACAGATGCCTCAGCAGTACAGACCAGTAAGGCCGTCCTTCCAACGAGGAAGAAGACGAGGAAATTATAGGGGATTTCCTAGTCAGTCAGTTAGGATGCCTCAGTCAGATGTTGTGTCAGATACACCGAGGTACGAGTATGAAGCCCCTACCTGTTATAAATGTGGACAGAAGGGTCACATAGCCATTGGATGCCGAGTCCGAATGGATCACAGAAGGGCTCATTTAAACTCCAAGAAGCCAGCGTCTGGGGACAAGGGGTTGGCAAGCGAACAAGGAGTCCCAAAGTTCCAATAATCGGATCATCAAATGAGATTAGAGTGTCCATCAATGATGTAATATGTACCGCACTTATTGACACAGGAGCTACAGTCTCGACCATCAGTGAAGCTTTTTATTACCAGAATTTAAGTAGAGATGCGGAGTTACATCCAATAGAAGAAGCCATAAGAATAGAATGTGCGGATGGACAACTCATGCCTTACCTCGGATATGTCAGTGTTAACCTGACACCATTCGGCATCCCTGGATTAGACCAATTACATGACTGCTTTTTTCTGATTGTACCCAATAGTACTTACAACTCCCATGTACCTGTTCTCATAGGGACAAACATCTTACAGAGTCTTATTGATGTCACGAGAGAGGAACATGGTTCGAGATTTTTACAGGAAGTCGCTATCCAGACACCATGGTACTTAGCCTTCCGTAGTATAGTACTTAGAGAAAGAGACTTACAGAAAAATGGATATGCCTTAGGACTGGTGAAAAGTGCAGAAACAACAAGAATCGTGATTCCACCAAACAGTAACACCACCATCACAGGATATGTTGATAAGAAGATTCCATATCAGCAAGTTACTGTTATGATGCACCAGTCTTCAAGATCATGCATACCAGATGATGTTGATATAGAGGCAACACTACACCAGTACATGTATGACGAACATCAGCTGTTGCCTGTCACCATCAGCAATATCACTACGAGAACCATTTCCATTTCACCTAAAGCCATCATATGTGAGATCCAGCCTGTAGTCATAGAGGATACTGGTAAATTTTCCAAGAGTGAACCAGCATCATCACCTGAGTTGGAGAGGATACTAAGTAAGATCCATTTACCAGACGACATTACTGAAGAAGAGAAACAGGCTTGCAGAGACTTAATAGAATCCTATCAAGACATCTTTTCTACTGGTGATACAGATATAGGGACAACGGATAAAGTAAAGCACCGCATTGAATTATCCGATGAGACACCATTTAAGCAGAAATATCGTAGAGTACCACCAGCCATGATAGAGGAAGTGCGGTCCCATATTAAAGATCTGTTGGCTGCAGGGATAATAAGACCATCCCATTCTCCCTTTTCATCGAATGTGGTGTTAGTCCGCAAAAGTGATGGCTCACTACGCCTCTGCGTTGACTACAGACAACTTAATGCAAGGACCATAAAGGACAATTATGCACTACCGAGGATTGAAGAAATCTTGGATTCCCTCTCCGGTAATACTTACTTCAGTGTCCTTGACATGAAGTCCGGCTACCACCAGATCGAGATTGAGGAACATCATAAAGAGAGAACTGCATTCACAGTGGGACCCCTAGGTTTCTACGAATTCAACAAGATGAGTTTTGGTTTAGCGAACGCCCCAGCCACCTACCAACGGCTACAAGAAGAATGTTTAGGAGACCTTCACCTCAAAATTTGTTTTATTTACTTAGACGATCTAATTATATTTTCTTCAACTTTTAGGCAACATCTTGATCGACTACAACAGGTTTTTCAGCGAATTAGGGATTATGGACTTAAACTTTCTCCTAAAAAATGTTCTTTTCTTATGAGTAGGGTTAAGTATGTGGGACATATTGTCTCCAAGGATGGGGTTGAGCTAGACCCAGACAAAATTTCCAAGGTAAAAAACTGGCCAGTACCAATTAATGCAGAACAGGTTCGACAGTTTTTAGGTTTTGCTGGCTACTACAGGAAATTCATTAAAGATTTTGCCAAAATTGCTAGACCACTGATAGATGTAATGGCTGTAGGAAAGAAACCTAGAAGTAACAGCAAGCAAAAGATAGACCCAAAATGGAAATGGAATCAAGAGCAACAAGTGGCATTCGACATCCTTAAAGAAAAACTTACAACTCCACCCATATTAGCTTATCCAGATTTCAGCATACCTTTTAAGCTGCACACAGATGCCTGCCAAACTGGATTGGGAGCAGTATTGTACCAAACGCAAAATGGGTCGGACAGAGTTATTGCATATGCCAGTCGTGGATTAAGCCGCTCGGAGAAAAATTACCCTACACATAAACTCGAGTTTCTGGCATTAAAATGGGCAGTCACTGAAAAGTTTGCAGATTATCTCCAAGGAAAAGAATTCACAGTTTTCACCGATAACAATCCCCTTACCTACGTATTAAGCAGTGCGAAATTGGACGCGACAGGACATCGTTGGATTTCTTCTTTGGCAGGTTACAATTTCAAAATTCTTTACAAACCAGGTAAAAGTAATATTGATGCAGACAGCTTATCCAGACTGAATCAAACAGAGACCATTTCTTCAGAATCCATCAAAGCCATATGCCAGATAGGTCAACCTTATGCAGAGACACTTTGTGTAGATGAAGAGATATGCCAGTTTATGCAACCTGTCAGTGAACCTGGAGACCATTTTGATATTGTTGCACTCCAAGATGATGATACTACTATCTCTTATTGGAAGCAGCAAGTTCTCACAGGAGTTCGACCTAGAAAGAACTTACTCCAGACTGAAAATGACCTTATTTTTCACAGGAACTTCTCAAAACTGAAGATAAAGGATGGATTTTTGATACGAGAAGTTAAGAACGAGGGGAACACACTTGAACAGCACATAATCCCAGCCTCATCTATTCCAACAGTACTAAAGTATCTCCACAATAAGATGGGACATCTAGGCCGTGATAAGACTTTATCATTGGTACGACAAAGGTTTTATTGGCCGAGAATGCAGAAGGATGTCACAACTTGGATTGAGAATTGTGAGAGATGCACCAAGAGTAAGAGGCCAGCTGAGAAGACAGAACTAGTTAACATCACTACATCTCAGCCGTTAGAGTTAGTATGCATGGACTACCTTACTTTGGAACCATCAAAAGGAGGCATTCAGAATATTTTAGTTATTACAGATCATTTTACTAAATTTTCCATTGCAGTTCCAACAAAGAACCAAACAGCTAGGACGACAGCAGAAGCCATTTTCAACAATTTCATCATTCATTATGGAATTCCTGAGAAATTACACTCTGATCAAGGTACAAATTTTTGTAGCAATATTATTAAAGAATTATGTTTACTTTTAGGCATTTCCAAGTCCAGGACCACTCCATACCATCCAATGGGAAATGGAATAACAGAGAGATTTAACAGAACCTTGTTGTCCATGTTAAGAACTTTAGAGAATTCCCAGAAAGCAGATTGGAAGCGACACATCAATAGCCTGGTACATGCATACAACTCTACCGTCAATGACACAACAGGATTTACACCATTCTTCCTGATGTTCGGTAGAGAACCGAAGCTGCCTGTTGATGTTATTTTTGGACTGTCTAGATCCTATGATGATGACAAGTGTACCACCAAGTATATTGCTGAGATGAGGAAAAGATTGCAAGTTGCGTATAAGCAAGCGGAAACAGCAATAAAGTCCTCTCAGCAAAGACAGAAGTCCAATTATGACATTAGG
Organism: Saccostrea cuccullata; assembly: GCF_032062105.1. Taxonomy (NCBI): domain Eukaryota; kingdom Metazoa; phylum Mollusca; class Bivalvia; order Ostreida; family Ostreidae; genus Saccostrea; species Saccostrea cuccullata. The sequence continues at coordinate 39,628 of NW_026924048.1, read as the reverse complement.
GCCAGAGCAGCTATACTGAATGTTGGGGATAGAGTGCTCGTGAAGATTGTAGCCTACGACGGAAAACACAAAATCTCAGACAAGTGGGAAGATGTGCCTTATGAAATCCTATCCCAACCAAACAAGAACATTCCTGTTTTCAAGGTGAGACGAGAGGATGGCGAAGGACGTTGTAGAGTTCTACATCGTAACCTACTATTGCCAATAGGATCCAAGTTTATATCCTCACCTCCAGTACCCAAACCTAGACAAAGAAGGAAGGCAGATAAAAGAGATGAACCTGAAGATATTAATACAAAAGATTCTTTTTGTATTTCAGATTCTGAGAGTGAATTTTCATTTATAGGTAACCCTATAGTGTCCAAGAATTCACCACCAGAGACCTCCAGTCAAGAGGGTGACGACCTGTCTTCGGCCGGAGAAGCTTCAGCACCTGATTCAGAAGAGGACGCTCTTCAGCAGCAGGAGCCTGCCAATCAGCCTGAAGGTGATGATGATCAAGTTGAAGAAGTTCAGATCGTAGAAGAAGATGAAGTGGTTGAGCAAGATGATGAGCCTTCCATAGATGAAGATGAACCCTTGCAAGACACCCCAGTTCCTGCTCCACGGCAGTCGACAAGGCAAAGAAAGGTCCCAGATTGGACGAAAGATTACGTGATGATGACGCAAGGTAAAGCAGAACCAGATTGGTTACGTAGAGCCAACTTTTTGAAAGAGATGATGAAAGATGGTCTTTTACAGAGTGTAGACTCTAATTTGTGCCAGATAGCTCTTTTAAATATTGTGTCATCATCTCAGTAATACCCAGGTATGTATTTTAGTATCATTGTAGATATCCGTACTTTTTATGGCGTAAACCTCACTGTTGAATGACGCGGACGTCATTCTGCAACCAGGGGGAGGTTGTAGTAGTGTGTATAATATGCGTATATAATAAATAAGTGTTTTAAATTTAATGTAAATAAATTAAACTACCAGAATAGATAAAAGTATAAAAAGCTTGATCTGCTCCTTTATATCCTTAGCCCTTTACCTGTACACCTGTATATAGATAATTAGTTACCTTAGGGCAGTTCAAAGGTTTTGGAGTGTTATTGGTTCTTATTGGTAGTTTGGTTGTCAAGTTGATTTTCATTGGTTTTATTCTTATGGTCATTGGTTTTACCGCCAAAATATTCATTCTTTGTCTTGTTGAGTTAATGAACAAGACTGAGTTTTTATGGACTCCATGACTGACTTTTGGAGACTGACAAATTCCATTTTCTGGTAAGTACTAACTTTCCTTATTACTAATTGTCAAGTAATATGTCTATTCCATAGATTTGCATTTATTAAAGATCCCAATTTCACTTCATATTAATTGAATGTCATGACCATGAGAGAAAGATGTTATTTTTATGATTGGAATTATTGATTATAAAGATCAGTAATGTATTATATTATAAGTGTAAATTGTTATATTCAAGTTACACCATATATTTTTATGACCCAGATATTTGGTAACTTTGTTCAAAGTGAACAGATGATTTTATTTTAAAGGAATATATATTTTAATGTATACTGTATTAAATTACAGAGTCCATATACATGTTAATTAAAGCGGTTACCACCATATCATTGTGGAAGCCTTTTCCCACAGAATGGTGAGGAATTATTTGTTTTAATTAGTACTATTTTTTATGCCTTTATATGGGAGAAAATATGTAATGTCCATATATTGACTATAAGAGTTATCTCCCTTAATTGAGAGTAAATGTACATATATCTGTATCATCTATAATATATCATTATGAATATGTTACTATGAGAGCTACATGTATAGATGATTAATAGGATTGATTTGATGTGTTATTATATTGTTGTTTTATTATATTTCAGGGCTGTTAACATTAACATTTGTTATGCTCACTGTGTCGAATAAATATATGACCTGAACCCTGACAGAGGAGTACGTGTTGTTCTTCATCACAACCCCCTGTTACAATTTGGCGCCCATGTAGGGACACAGTGAGGCACAGCAGTGAACGGAGAGGACTGGGCGTGGTACATCCCTGATGGTATTCCCAGGAGACGTCATTTGTGACTGATACCCGGAGTATTCAGCGATTTGTGCATGACACTTCAGAGTGAACACAGAACACTGTATGTGATTTCATAGTTTCACGCGTGACTGATCAGAACATTTGTGTGTTTACGATATCAGCTGATAGTGACAGTGTAGTGATTCTCAGCTGCATGCATGCTTCATCGACTCGACTGGTGCACCCGGAACCAAAGACACTGATAAGGTTTTTCTTTAGATAAGATTTTCTTAGATACATGCATGTTTATTATTTTTGAGGTAGCTAGCTAGCATATGTATATAAGTGATTATTGGTCATGACTGGTTTGTCCGTCTGTCGTCTTACTTAGCTTGGGTTATATTTGTATATACTGTGCACATTATTTTTATTTGAGTAATTATTATTGGACTGAAAGCAAGAGAGCCAGGATGGGTAAGTGGTAAATTAACAGTGCACATACCCTTATACCCTTCAACCTACCCAGGTATTACCTTATTAAATATTTAGCTGCTATTCCTTTTGACATTTGACTGTTTACGGACGAGACATAGTTGTTTTAGTCTGTGGTATTTTATAGCAGGTCAGTTTGTAAATAAGTTGAGTGAAGGTTATAGAGTTTGATTTATTCTCAGTGGTGTTTTGTGTTGTTGGATTATTCACCTGGTGTTTGTAGTGTATAGTTATTTAAATTAGTTCTAAAATATAGTTAAACAGCTCTTTTAAAATCCCATATTCCCCATTGCCCTGTATTTATAAATTTGTGTTTTGAATTTGCCGCCTTTGCGCCCGTATTTATATCGAGATCGGTTTCTTTTTTTTGTTTACGTATTTTCGATCGAGCTCGGCCTACGCGAAATTTGTTTTCAGTAAGCAGCTTCCTGTGTAAACACGTTTTGGGTTTGACTTTAAAATTTGGTTTATTTTCTAGGTGTTTGTTATTTCTTTAAACTTGTAATTGATTTCCAGGTAAGGTTTGGGTTTATTACATTGCATACATTTACTCTTTAGGCATAATCCCTTTGCATATTTCTTATTTTCAGTGAAATTTAACCAGACTTGCACTTGCAAATTTGAGAACCTAGTGTTGATCAATCTTTTCTTATTTATAATCTTATGTGACTTGCATACTCAAATCATTTGACCGGAAGTAAGGTAAAGTAACCGGAAGTAGAAATTTATTTTTGTTTCTCAGGTTTATAAATAGCATACCAAATTTTTTAAGTTCCACACGTGAACTACCCTCCTGAATTGAAAGTTATTTTCGAATATATTAGCCCAATATTTCATTTGTTCATTTAGAACAACCCTCCCTTGCATATTTGAAATTATTTAGAATTTTATCTGGTGTGAATTTCTAAAATTACCATTTTCATTATTTGCTGAAATTTTGCATATTGTAGAAATATTTTCACATTGATTTATGAACTTAGTTTATTGTTTACTGTTTACTATCACATTCATCATCATGTCGAACACCAAGGAGACAACAGAAACAACACAGCAAGAGGAAGTAACCTTTACGCAGACGGAAGTGAACAACATTGTAGACGCGCTAGCATCAATGAAGATGAAGCCGAAAGCCGACACTCCACAAGATTTCTTGCAGTGGATGGAATCCATGACTAAGCCAACGGAAGTGAAAATGGAGCATCATGATGTTACTCCTACCACAGCAGAATCGAAATCCGTTGTCAACTTTCATTATCCAAAGATTTCCTTCTTCTCTGGAAACACCAAGACTGACACATCCTATGACGTATGGAAATACGAGGTTGAGTGCCTGCTTAGAGAGTCGTGCAAGCCAGAAGCTATTCATCATGCCATACGACGTTCTCTGAAAGGAGAGGCAAGTCGAGTCGTTATGCATCTTGGCCCAGGAGCTTCCATTGAGGCTATTATCAACAAACTCGACAGCATATATGGAACCGTGTCTGAGAAAGAGGACATCTTAGCAGAATTTTGTAGTGCCCATCAGAAAGAGGACGAAGAGTGTGCTAGATGGAGTTGTCGCTTAGAGGATATAATCAGTAAAGCACAACAGAAAGGATTAGTTGGATACCATGAATCCCAACAAATGCTGCGTACCATGTTCTTTAAAGGACTACGCCCAACATTGAAGGACATTTGTGGTCATTTATATGACAAGTGCCTTACATTTGACAGTTTAAGAGCTGCAGTTAGGAAGGTGGAATTGGAGCATCAGCCACCCAGTGAGAAAAAGAAGCTACCAACTGTAAAGTCAGCAGTCCCTGTGGATCCGTCAACAAAGAGCTTTGAATCTCTTGAAGCACAGATTCAACAACTGAGTAGTGAGGTTAGGGGAATGAAGCAACACTACGGTTATAGCTACAACCCACAGATGCCTCAGCAGTACAGACCAGTAAGGCCGTCCTTCCAACGAGGAAGAAGACGAGGAAGTTATAGAGGATTTCCTAGTCAGTCAGTTAGGATGCCTCAGTCAGATGTTGTGTCAGACACACCGAGGTACGAGTATGAAGCCCCTACCTGTTATAAATGTGGACAGAAGGGTCACATAGCCATTGGATGCCGAGTTCGAATGGATCACAGAAGGGCTCATTTAAACTCCAAGAAGCCAGCGTCTGGGGACAAGGGGTTGGCAAGCGAACAAGGAGTCCCAAAGTTCCAATAATCGGATCATCAAATGAGATTAGAGTGTCCATCAATGATGTAATATGTACCGCACTTATTGACACAGGAGCTACAGTCTCGACCATCAGTGAAGCTTTTTATTACCAGAATTTAAGTAGAGATGCGGAGTTACATCCAATAGAAGAAGCCATAAGAATAGAATGTGCGGATGGACAACTCATGCCTTACCTCGGATATGTCAGTGTTAACCTGACACCATTCGGCATCCCTGGATTAGACCAATTACATGACTGCTTTTTTCTGATTGTACCCAATAGTACTTACAACTCCCATGTACCTGTTCTCATAGGGACAAACATCTTACAGAGTCTTATTGATGTCACGAGAGAGGAACATGGTTCGAGATTTTTACAGGAAGTTGCTATCCAGACACCATGGTACTTAGCCTTCCGTAGTATAGTACTTAGAGAAAGAGACTTACAGAAAAATGGATATGCCTTAGGACTGGTGAAAAGTGCAGAAACAACAAGAATCGTGATTCCACCAAACAGTAACACCACCATCACAGGATATGTTGATAAGAAGATTCCATATCAGCAAGTTACTGTTATGATGCACCAGTCTTCAAGATCATGCATACCAGATGATGTTGATATAGAGGCAACACTACACCAGTACATGTATGACGAACATCAGCTGTTGCCTGTCACCATCAGCAATATCACTACGAGAACCATTTCCATTTCACCTAAAGCCATCATATGTGAGATCCAGCCTGTAGTCATAGAGGATACTGGTAAATTTTCCAAGAGTGAACCAGCATCATCACCTGAGTTGGAGAGGATACTAAGTAAGATCCATTTACCAGACGACATTACTGAAGAAGAGAAACAGGCTTGCAGAGACTTAATAGAATCCTATCAAGACATCTTTTCTACTGGTGATACAGATATAGGGACAACGGATAAAGTAAAGCACCGCATTGAATTATCTGATGAGACACCATTTAAGCAGAAATATCGTAGAGTACCACCAGCCATGATAGAGGAAGTGCGGTCCCATATTAAAGATCTGTTGGCTGCAGGGATAATAAGACCATCCCATTCTCCCTTTTCATCGAATGTGGTGTTAGTCCGCAAAAGTGATGGCTCACTACGCCTCTGCGTTGACTACAGACAACTTAATGCAAGGACCATAAAGGACAATTATGCACTACCGAGGATTGAAGAAATCTTGGATTCCCTATCCGGTAATACTTACTTCAGTGTCCTTGACATGAAGTCCAGCTACCACCAGATCGAGATTGAGGAACATCATAAAGAGAGAACTGCATTCACAGTGGGACCCCTAGGTTTCTACGAATTCAACAAGATGAGTTTTGGTTTAGCGAACGCCCCAGCCACCTACCAACGGCTACAAGAAGAATGTTTAGGAGACCTTCACCTCAAAATTTGTTTTATTTACTTAGACGATCTAATTATATTTTCTTCAACTTTTAGGCAACATCTTGATCGACTACAACAGGTTTTTCAGCGAATTAGGGATTATGGACTTAAACTTTCTCCTAAAAAATGTTCTTTTCTTATGAGTAGGGTTAAGTATGTGGGACATATTGTCTCCAAGGATGGGGTTGAGCTAGACCCAGACAAAATTTCCAAGGTAAAAAACTGGCCAGTACCAATTAATGCAGAACAGGTTCGACAGTTTTTAGGTTTTGCTGGCTACTACAGGAAATTCATTAAAGATTTTGCCAAAATTGCTAGACCACTGATAGATGTAATGGCTGTAGGAAAGAAACCTAGAAGTAACAGCAAGCAAAAGATAGACCCAAAATGGAAATGGAATCAAGAGCAACAAGTGGCATTCGACATCCTTAAAGAAAAACTTACAACTCCACCCATATTAGCTTATCCAGATTTCAGCATACCTTTTAAGCTGCACACAGATGCCTGCCAAACTGGATTGGGAGCAGTATTGTACCAAACGCAAAATGGGTCGGACAGAGTTATTGCATATGCCAGTCGTGGATTAAGCCGCTCGGAGAAAAATTACCCTACACATAAACTCGAGTTTTTGGCATTAAAATGGGCAGTCACTGAAAAGTTTGCAGATTATCTCCAAGGAAAAGAATTCACAGTTTTCACCGATAACAATCCCCTTACCTACGTATTAAGCAGTGCGAAATTGGACGCGACAGGACATCGTTGGATTTCTTCTTTGGCAGGTTACAATTTCAAAATTCTTTACAAACCAGGTAAAAGTAATATTGATGCAGACAGCTTATCCAGACTGAATCAAACAGAGACCATTTCTTCAGAATCCATCAAAGCCATATGCCAGATAGGTCAACCTTATGCAGAGACACTTTGTGTAGATGAAGAGATATGCCAGTTTATGCAACCTGTCAGTGAACCTGGAGACCATTTTGATATTGTTGCACTCCAAGATGATGATACTACTATCTCTTATTGGAAGCAGCAAGTTCTCACAGGAGTTCGACCTAGAAAGAACTTACTCCAGACTGAAAATGACCTTATTTTTCACAGGAACTTCTCAAAACTGAAGATAAAGGATGGATTTTTGATACGAGAAGTTAAGAACGAGGGGAACACACTTGAACAGCACATAATCCCAGCCTCATCTATTCCAACAGTACTAAAGTATCTCCACAATAAGATGGGACATCTAGGCCGTGATAAGACTTTATCATTGGTACGACAAAGGTTTTATTGGCCGAGAATGCAGAAGGATGTCACAACTTGGATTGAGAATTGTGAGAGATGCACCAAGAGTAAGAGGCCAGCTGAGAAGACAGAACTAGTTAACATCACTACATCTCAGCCGTTAGAGTTAGTATGCATGGACTACCTTACTTTGGAACCATCAAAAGGAGGCATTCAGAATATTTTAGTTATTACAGATCATTTTACTCAATTTTCCATTGCAGTTCCAACAAAGAACCAAACAGCTAGGACGACAGCAGAAGCCATTTTCAACAATTTCATCATTCATTATGGAATTCCTGAGAAATTACACTCTGATCAAGGTACAAATTTTTGTAGCAATATTATTAAAGAATTATGTTTACTTTTAGGCATTTCCAAGTCCAGGACCACTCCATACCATCCAATGGGAAATGGAATAACAGAGAGATTTAACAGAACCTTGTTGTCCATGTTAAGAACTTTAGAGAATTCCCAGAAAGCAGATTGGAAGCGACACATCAATAGCCTGGTACATGCATACAACTCTACCGTCAATGACACAACAGGATTTACACCATTCTTCCTGATGTTCGGTAGAGAACCGAAGCTGCCTGTTGATGTTATTTTTGGACTGTCTAGATCCTATGATGATGACAAGTGTACCACCAAGTATATTGCTGAGATGAGGAAAAGATTGCAAGTTGCGTATAAGCAAGCGGAAACAGCAATAAAGTCCTCTCAGCAAAGACAGAAGTCCAATTATGACATTAGGGCCAGAGCAGCTATACTGAATGTTGGGGATAGAGTGCTCGTGAAGATTGTAGCCTACGACGGAAAACACAAAATCTCAGACAAGTGGGAAGATGTGCCTTATGAAATCCTATCCCAACCAAACAAGAACATTCCTGTTTTCAAGGTGAGACGAGAGGATGGCGAAGGACGTTGTAGAGTTCTACATCGTAACCTACTATTGCCAATAGGATCCAAGTTTATATCCTCACCTCCAGTACCCAAACCTAGACAAAGAAGGAAGGCAGATAAAAGAGATGAACCTGAAGATATTAATACAAAAGATTCTTTTTGTATTTCAGATTCTGAGAGTGAATTTTCATTTATAGGTAACCCTATAGTGTCCAAGAATTCACCACCAGAGACCTCAAGTCAAGAGGGTGACGACCTGTCTTCGGCCGGAGAAGCTTCAGCACCTGATTCAGAAGAGGACGCTCTTCAGCAGCAGGAGCCTGCCAATCAGCCTGAAGGTGATGATGATCAAGTTGAAGAAGTTCAGATCGTAGAAGAAGATGAAGTGGTTGAGCAAGATGATGAGCCTTCCATAGATGAAGATGAACCCTTGCAAGACACCCCAGTTCCTGCTCCACGGCAGTCGACAAGGCAAAGAAAGGTCCCAGATTGGACGAAAGATTACGTGATGATGACGCAAGGTAAAGCAGAACCAGATTGGTTACGTAGAGCCAACTTTTTGAAAGAGATGATGAAAGATGGTCTTTTACAGAGTGTAGACTCTAATTTGTGCCAGATAGCTCTTTTAAATATTGTGTCATCATCTCAGTAATACCCAGGTATGTATTTTAGTATCATTGTAGATATCCGTACTTTTTATGGCGTAAACCTCACTGTTGAATGACGCGGACGTCATTCTGCAACCAGGGGGAGGTTGTAGTAGTGTGTATAATATGCGTATATAATAAATAAGTGTTTTAAATTTAATGTAAATAAATTAAACTACCAGAATAGATAAAAGTATAAAAAGCTTGATCTGCTCCTTTATATCCTTAGCCCTTTACCTGTACACCTGTATATAGATAATTAGTTACCTTAGGGCAGTTCAAAGGTTTTGGAGTGTTATTGGTTCTTATTGGTAGTTTGGTTGTCAAGTTGATTTTCATTGGTTTTATTCTTATGGTCATTGGTTTTACCGCCAAAATATTCATTCTTTGTCTTGTTGAGTTAATGACCAAGACTGAGTTTTTATGGACTCCATGACTGACTTTTGGAGACTGACAAATTCCATTTTCTGGTAAGTACTAACTTTCCTTATTACTAATTGTCAAGTAATATGTCTATTCCATAGATCTGCATTTATTAAAGATCCCAATTTCACTTCATATTAATTGAATGTCATGACCATGAGAGAAAGATGTTATTTTTATGATTGGAATTATTGATTATAAAGATCAGTAATGTATTATATTATAAGTGTAAATTGTTATATTCAAGTTACACCATATATTTTTATGACCCAGATATTTGGTAACTTTGTTCAAAGTGAAAAGATGATTTTATTTTAAAGGAATATATATTTTAATGTATACTGTATTAAATTACAGAGTCCATATACATGTTAATTAAAGCGGTTACCACCATATCATTGTGGAAGCCTTTTCCCACAGAATGGTGAGGAATTATTTGTTTTAATTAGTACTATTTTTTATGCCTTTATATGGGAGAAAATATGTAATGTCCATATATTGACTATAAGAGTTATCTCCCTTAATTGAGAGTAAATGTACATATATCTGTATCATCTATAATATATCAATATGAATATGTTACTATGAGAGCTACATGTATAGATGATTAATAGGATTGATTTGATGTGTTATTATATTGTTGTTTTATTATATTTCAGGGCTGTTAACATTAACATTTGTTATGCTCACTGTGTCGAATAAATATATGACCTGAACCCTGACAGAGGAGTACGTGTTGTTCTTCATCACAACCCCCTGTTACAAATTTTAAACCTTCTTTCGGTGTGAATAAAGTTTTGAATAGTAACACGTAAGGCCCCTAACAGCACTTACCTTTTTAACCCGAAATTCCTTCGGGGTTATGTAAACTAAAACTGCCGATACATGTACCACCACTTTTGAATTCAAATATTTTCAGAACTTTTAAAATATATATTAAGATTATTCACAGCAGCGATCATTGTTCTTTCACTTTAAGTATACAGATATTTCCTTAACTAGACTTCTAAACATGAATGTAAACATTCAAATGAGCGAGTGAACTAATAACTTCTAGGTCATTGCGCGTCACAACATAGCAATACGGCGTCCCGTTCGTGTAATAAATGCAGTTTTACTTGAAATTTATTCGTCTAAATATAAGTGATAAACAACAATGTTACAAAGTTCACTAGGAAATGAACTTTTAGTTGGTACGTTATCAAATCTACTGAGAAGCCCTTCGGGCTTCACAGGATTTGATCTTGTCACCAACTAAAAGTTCATTTCCCAGAGAATTTTTAACATTTTTGTTTACTTCTTAAATGACTTCGCCTGAGTACACCCGATAGAACGGGCGCATTTTTCTTGCGATCCGGATTTCTTTTTCTGCGAGTCTGATCAGAAACTTCAAACACAACATTTCACATTGCAAATATTTAGTGTAAATAGTTATGCTTTTGTTTTCTCTTCTTTTTTTCCCTTTGTTTTTATGACTTCTTAACTTTTTTCCTTTGTCCTTGGGAAAGGGACAGGTCGTCCCAAACATTGTACAATTTTCCTGTCATTGGACATTTTCATTCTTTATATAAATTTCCATCCATGATCTTGTATCTACTTAGTACATCCGACTTTTAGGATATACAGTGTTGTTGGTTTTAGTGCTATACTTATGGAATCACTCTCTAGTTAGTATAGTATGCCAGGGCATCAACAATAGTGAGATACGTGGGATAATTTGCATAAGGGGCATAAATTATTCCACGTTTTCCAATACTAGTATCGTTGATGTCCCTGGCTTACTATACTATCTAGACAGAGATTCCTTATATTTCTATTTCGTTGTGAAATAAAATTGTAGATTTATATTTTAAAATTGTAGACTAATAGATTTAAATTACACGGGGACTCCCATGCCAATTCTGATAGATAGTTTTCATGAGACCCAAATTAACAAGAGTTATTTTCCGTTGGCTGTCATATTTCGGTTCAATATGCTCATATTCCTTCATTATTCAACCAACTTTAAATTTTCAAACTGGAAATCGTGGGGGTGGGAAACATTGTTTTTTCTTAAAATTATACATTTGTTAGAGCCTCCTGCATTTCGTAATTTTTATTCCAGAAAGATTTTCACCCATATATTTCTGCTACACCCTCTTATATTTGGTAGGACAAAAAGGGAAAATTACCAGATTAACCACCAAAATTGAGGTCAATGGGAAATAACTCTTGTTTATTTGGGTCTACTGACAATTATCTATAGTCTTCGCCAACTAAAGTCTAACGTATAGACAGATGCGCATGAGGTTTACATTCATATTAGGCCTCCTTTACTCTTAAGCTATTGAGTTGCCAAATTTACATTCCGGTAGAATTATCAAGAAATCAACTCCATTAACTTACAAAGAATTATCACAGAGGAAAATGAAATATTTTTCTGGTGCATAACAAACCCTATTCGACACCCGAAGAGTCCATGAATGTATAATATTGTAGGTGATTTTTTTTTTTAGAAAAGTATAACATGCTTTGTAAACAATCTTTACTTGAACACTTTAAATTTTGATATAGGAAAGAAAAAGCAATAGGAAACCGAAAAGCAAACTGAATACTGTAGAAGTACTTTTCCGCGTGGTATTAATCTACGCTATGTACACGGTCACAAATTTTCCGCGAAAATTTTTCTAAGCGCACTTCATATAATGTAAGGAATTTAGTGACAATCTAGAAAATCCGCCTAATGTTTTACCCGCGGATTAAACAGAAATTGAGATTCCGTGGAATTATGACCCCGCAGAATAAAGTACGTCTACAGTATATTGAAAGAACTTTAGTATTTTTTTCATTATGAAATCGAACTCCTGTCCTAATGCATGTAACCATCACTCATTTCAGATTATTTTCATTCTAATCACGTTTTGCAAAGTCCTTGCTTAATGACATCAGGAATCATATACTATCAGGTCCTGAAATTTCATTACATAGAAAAATAGTACTTACGATATGTTTTTATGAAATACTGATTCCCGAGAAATGGTTCAAATATAATTATAGTTAAAGTTTTTGAATGAAATATGCGGATATAACGAGCAGTATCTGAGCTCAAAAGTCCACTTAACATTACAAAATAGGAGCGGAGCAATCAAAGGCCTCCAAATCATCGGAGGTGGATAAAGTGCCATCCAATTAAAACATCAAGATATAAAACTGTTGTCAAACAGAGAAATAAATCAAATGTGTCAATAAATACATCAACCGTCAAAAAGTACTAAAAAGTTTAAGAAAGATTCCAAACATTCGAGTTTAACTAGTTTATTTAGTTTAAATATAAGAAAGAAAAAAATGAAGTCTTTGGAATTTATCTAATGTGGAAAAGTTAAAAAAAGTTTTAATATGAAAAACAGATAAGAATTTTAGAAAAGAATTGTGGCACTGATTCCCCTCCATAGTTTCTCATAATCAAAATTCGACAAATGAATAGACTTGACATTTTTAGAGATGTGAACTGTTTTTGTATTTTAGTCAGAGCTCGAAATAAAAATTCCGGAAAACAAAGTTTACAATATTAAAGATAAACACATTCATAATATGAACACATAGGAAACATGATTGCACAGTTGTACGTTCGGATCTACATGTTTGGATATCTGAATTACCTACTTATCCTCGTATATACATGTACTGAATATGAAACTCATACGATTACAAGTTTTGATTAACAAGCTGAAAAGATGCATGTATGATTTACAAACTTTCACGTCTGGATTTTTTAACACAATTACCCTCCATATTTAAAAGCTATAGTCAAGGGTAATAATTTTAAAAAAGATTCGGGCCCAATACATAAATATACAAGTACTTATATCCAGGAAAAGGACATGTAACTTCAAAAATTAGTGCTCAGATTATCATTATTTGTTTCAAAAGTGAAACATGCCTAAACGTAAGCTCAAGAGTTCAACAAATTGGTTTCCAATGAAGGAAGAATATGGAGATAACGAACAGTATTCAATATCATAGTCCATAAAACAATACAAAATAGGAGCAGAGCAAACACGGACTTTCGAAACATCAGAGGTGGGATCAGGTGCCATGAAAGGTCTTTTCACAAGGAATACCCATATCAAATATGAAAACCATTCCCTAATCAATTTAAGTTATAGTAAAGGATAAAGTTTGCAAACAGATGTACAGCGAGACAGATAGAGGATCGGACAGGCAAAAACAATTTACTGCTGAATCTTTGATTATAGAGGCATTAAAATCGTTTTATACTTCACGCACATTCAACAGTTAATGCATGAATATGAATTTTGTCAAAAGATGTTTTAATTGAGAAACCAATGAATTGTGTAATTACTGTAATACCTTTTAGACTGTTACTCAGCATTCATAATTCATTTCAAAGTAAAGATTTCAATGAAAACTTTCTTGATATTTAACCCTATTCTTCTTGGTAAAAATGGATCATTATAATTCTGATTTTATTAAATGTATCGATCCCATTTATTTAATATATTGTTTTAAAATATTACAGCAATATTTTGAATATGTTGTACTCGTGTCAAGTTTCAGTTTTCTCTAATTGCCTCTGACAGAATAATAATTCAGATAAAAATCAGAATATTCTGTTATGCGTCAAACAAGCATAGAAATTAATAGCAAAGTTATGTAGGATAATTATTATGGACACAACTTTTATTACCAATCTATTTTCATTTTTATATGACTTGAGCCACCTCAAATTTTTGTTTACTTGACTACCTTATGTTATTTTTCAAAGCCCCTAGGAAAGTCTACCATAGGACAACTGGACGGAAAGTATAAACTATTGCAGTGTATATAGGTATATGAATTAGAATGCCTCAAATGATGAAAAAATGTGTAAAAAGTAAGAAGAACTAAATTCTAATATTTTACAATTGATCACTGAAAACTAAAAGATAAAAATTTCGCAGAAAATAAATCATGTGTAATTCAATGTTTTTCGTTCATCCTTTGCATCACGATCAAACACATTTGCATTTAGAGAATTTTTTCGAGATGTTACTAAATTTCATGTATGAACCCACGTAAATAGGAATTCATTATAAAAGATATCATCATATAACTAGCAGCAGGACTTGAATTCATTCGTCATTGTTAATTAAGCTAAACAAATAAAATTTTGTTCAAAACTTTTTCAGTACATTACTAAACTATCCCAAATTACATGTTCATCTGTGACTTTGTCACATGTGTAATTTTATTATGTATCTGATACATTATTGCATTAGAAGTCTCTATAAAAGGAATATTGAACAGGAAATCAGTTTATCATCGATGCAATTTTCCAAAAGTTATTAATGGCAGGTTCCCTGACGCTTGTTTTCCTTCTCTTCCTCTGCTTCGCTGCTGCTGCTGCAGATGAGCACCTGCTTCCCTATAGTAATGTGGCGTATGGAGAGTCTGCGAATCAAAGTTCCAGATATAATTCTGAATTATATCCAGCATAGAATGCTATCAATGGCTTTCTTACAGACTTCTCTCATACCAGCAAAGAAAGATTCCCATGGCTTAGAATTGATCTAGGAAAGACCTATGAAGTTCAAGAAATAGAAGTCTTCGCCAGACCAGATTGCTGTGGTAAGTAATCAACAATTTATGCATAAAACTCTCTAATTGTTAATTAATGATAATTTTGAGAACATTTTTATCAAGAAATCTAATGCACAAAAAGTTGAGGATAATAGAAAATTATTCCTAAGAAAAATATTCTGATTATCGTTGGAGTCTACTGCTCTATGCTTAAAATTTTCATAATTGTTATTTTTATTTTATTATCATAACATCACAACAAATCAATTTCATTCGCCACGACTTTTTTCGCAATTTACAGGGGGTAAACTAGTTCGCAAATATTAATTTTCGCATTTGTTGAAAAAGACACAGAATCTTTAAGGACCGTTTCATCGATAGAAATATTCTCGATAATGGGGCTCTCGCTAACCTCGCGAAAATATCTCATACGCGAAAAAAGGTTTTTACAGAATTGAGATACACTGCATGACAATGAGACATGATTCAAGACATTGAAACATCGAGCTTGACGGTTCCTTTTCGTCACGATAATTTTATGTCCTATATAAGTAATGTGTACATTAAAACCGAACATGCCTACTACGTACGATTTAACTCATTAGAATTGTTTAACTAACCATATACATGCAACCGATATATTTGATAGTAATCTATGAAAAATTTAAATAATAAAATGTACCACCTATTGAAAGCAGTAAAATTTGGTAAAGCCTTAGCATTTCTTAAACATCATTTTAAAAATAAAAAATAAATATCTATATTTAGGGAATAACTATCTTCTAATTTGGTATTTGCGACGGTTAATGCTGATTTAATGGTCGCAAACTGCGTAAGCGGAGCCGGTAAAACGGATGTTTGCGACCGTTAAATCAGCATTAACGGTCGCAAATACCATATTAAAAGATTAGTTATTCCCATTCTAATGCAATCCATGTATTTTGTTTATTGTTTACGTTTTATTTTGTTGAATTTTGTTACATGAAGTACGTGGAGCATTGTATTTTTGCATCGCTCTATTATGAAGTCACAACGAAAAAGCTTTCATGCTCGTTAATGCTCGTTTTACTGCTTCAAACATCAGTGCATTAGCCAATCAAAATGTGTTTTACAAAACAATTGCATTAGAATTTGATTTTGAAATCTATTCTAGTCCATTTAAAATTAAAATAGCATTTCTTCCAATTTTTGTATCTAAAATATAAATTCAAGGAAACTGACAGTGAAATATAAATTTATGAGATGTTTTCCCCTTCAACCTTGTTTTTTTTTTTTTTCATTTTATCAATGTATTGTACTTTTTACCTTATGAAATATAGGTGGACGACTTCGAAGCATAGACGTCAAAGTGGACAAAGAACCGTGTTCTGACTCGATGGTCTTTTGTGGTCATTTCTGTGGACCTGCAAACGTTGGAGAAAAGTTTTCTGTATGGTGCCCTTCTAATACAACTGGCCGATATGTACATAAACAGGTCGTGGGAGGATCGGAGACTTACTTAGACCCGGCAGAGGTGGCTGTTTGGGGACATTTGTAATGATCAAAGAAAAATCAATAAACTAATTTTGCATGAAATATACAATTCTTTCATTAATTTGTTTTTCAATGTAACATATGGATGAATTTTGATGTTAAAATGAATTTGAAAGCAAAAAAATTAGGAGATTTTTATCTTTTATTACCACGCTTTTTTTCTCTTGTACACTTTACATTTTGAATTAATGTCGTCCAAGTTGCATTTATTTAAGTAAATATTATGCATATTATGCATGCTACCTTGTGCTCCAGAACACCAGGTGTAAAACTGAAGAGTATCTGACTCAGGGGATGGTGGAATTTTGTACGGAAACATAGAGATAATTTCTCAGAAGAGCAGAAATGATATAATTGTTATCATTGACAGCTGCTCTAATTTTTCAAAAAAAAAAAAAAATATTTAAAGGTATAAAATATTATATGTATTCATTGAATCTTTTTTTTTCAATGTTTTATTTTGAAGCTTTTTCCATATGCATATATACAAACACATAGCAAACAATTTTCATTGAATCTGATAAAGTCATACACGTAAAAAAGAAAAAAAAACAATCATAGGATAAAATCTGAAAGGAAAATTAAATTTCTTATTGGTTGGCAATGGCTGCTACGGTCTCTATGCCACAGAGAACGTTCAGATTTACACTCTGTATGTTTCAATTTGATCCGATCTTTTAAAAAAGCACATTTCTATAGAACTGAGGTTTATATTTTTAAATATGCTGGAGTGGTCTTAATTTTTCCATTAAAAAAATGAAATCAAATTCTTAAAATAATAACTGATGGTAATAAGCAGAAAATTTATAAATATAAACACATCTTTAAAAATTTGAAAAAAAAAACGTTTTGTTTTCTTTGATACCTACCCCTTTAACGTAGATCCTGAAAACTTTTATGATTAATATTTTTCTATGAATAACTAACCAGACTGTTAATTTCAACTATCCTCTTATTTCTAACCGGGCGCAAGAAGCTGACACAAAGGATTTAATATTGATATAAAGTTTACAAAATTGGGCTTTTCTCTTTCTTGTAAACATAGCACAGTGTTGTTTTCTTCGTTAAATTATATCAATATATTATTCAACTTAAGTTCTACCTGAGAAGTATCATTCAAGGTGTGTCATATGACTCTTTACACTTAGTGAATTGTTATACAACATACACTTAATGTTCACGTCAAAGAAATGTGACGTTACATTTTCCCTGCAAGTATTTTATAGCGCGGTACAAGTTTCTCTAAAGTTTAGCGTAAATAAAATTATGACGAAATATTTTACCAAGAAAATAACATTTCTTATTTTATGAGACTTTAGCAAGTATAGAATAGAAGGAATTTGGCATTAAATTAAAGATTAAATATACTTTTTAAACTGCGTGAGAAATGTGTGATTGCTTGGAAACGGTATATGCTTGATTCTGTGTTAGAAATAGGAAATGGTATATATAATACAGTAAATATGTGAAATCAGGAATTTCATGTATTCCCTAAACCTTTCAGTAAATACATGTATTTACTGACCATTTTAGGGAATACATGAAATTGCTGAATAGCTAGGTAATTCATGTATTTACTGAAAATGTTAGCCAATTTTACAAGTTTTCACTGAACAAAGCTTGATGAATACGCATATCCTTTAAAACATTCACTATGCATACAAATACTAATACAAATGCTATATTAATAGAATATTTTTCCGAAAAAATAATAAAACATGTTTCTTGGATGATAAAGGCCACAGCTTTAATAATTGTTTCAATGACAAATGTCAGACAAGCATTTAACAATCATTGAGTGCCACACACCGAAATCAGTATAACGGGTGTTATGGCACTTCGCCTTCTAGGGTAATCCATAGCAAGACGTAACAATATTTATAAATCGACTCCTAGGGTACCCCTTAGCGAGTAAGCTGGGATATGTAATTGCCTATTAGGGGATTCCTTAGCGAGGCTACTACATGTTATACCGAACAGGTAAGCCCACTATACCGAGTAGGGCAAAAATAACCACCCATTATACCGAACGGGGTACGAGGTTACTGTTATACCGAACAGATCTCTCACACAAGCTCCTAGTGCACTCCATAGCAAGCTTGTATTGGCTCCTAGGGTAGCCTTAGCGAGCCACCACATGAATTACCAATCACGTAAAACAGATAATCATACATAAACAATAATTAATATAATGATGACAAATGTCTCTGCTTGTCTGACATATCCGTAAAGCTGCGACAGCAACATATCGTTATTCCTCAGTCCATTTCCTGTAGATCACAATCTTGCGCACATAAACATAAAACATCCACAGTTAATTGTAACTTGAAAAATACAAATAAACAGCAGAAACAACAGCATCTCAAATTCTTAACATGTTTAAAGTAGCAATCTATCAACAACTAAGATTTAATTTCTCATTAAGTGGGGGTGGTGGGTGGGAAACAATTATCAAAAGTGCAGAAACGCTGGGAAAGCTATCGAGCAAGAGGAGGAAAACGCCACGTGCGCCCCTCTTTTATACTCGCGGCAATCCGGGGAAAGTGTCAAAAGACCTACCCCCCTGTGTTTTTTGGAAATCAATTAAATGCGTTTAATTAGCGATTGCTTTAAACGACCTTAATAGAATATTTTTCTGAAAAAATAACAAAACATGTTTCTTGGATGATAAAGGCCACAGCTTTAATAATTATTTCAATGACAAATATCAGACAGACAAGCATTTAACAATCATTGGGTGCCACACACCTAAATCAGTAACA
This sequence comes from Saccostrea cuccullata, assembly GCF_032062105.1. Classification (NCBI taxonomy): domain Eukaryota; kingdom Metazoa; phylum Mollusca; class Bivalvia; order Ostreida; family Ostreidae; genus Saccostrea; species Saccostrea cuccullata. The sequence goes on along the minus strand of NW_026924048.1, from coordinate 20,405 downwards.
GGCGTTATGGCACCTCGCCTTCAAGGGTAATCCATACCAAGGCGTAACAATATTTATAAATCGACTCCTAGGGTACCCCTTAGCGAGTCAGCTGGGATATGTAATTGCAGGTTACTGTTATACCGAACAGATCCCTCACACAAGCTCCTAGTGTACTCCATAGCAAGCTTGTATTGGCTCCCAGGGAAGCCTTAGCGAGCCACCACATGCTCTACCAATCACGTAAAATAGATAATCATACATAAACAATAATTAATTTAGTGATGACAAATGTCTTTGCTTGTCTGACATATCCGCCACTCAGAGATGTCTATACATATCTGCCACCCAACAAATAAAATTGAACAGGAGATAAAAGCTTCTATGGCTGATTGAAAAGTGTTTGTTAAAATTGCATTTCCCACGTCAGACATATGAACTTCGTCAGCATGGTAAAGCCCCTCCTCCGAAAACTCTATATCAGGGTGATTAATAACTCTGCTGCTTACTGATGCGACCGCCCTACGAGCCGCTCTGTTAACTCTTTTTCGCTTCCGTTCGACGGAACCTATGTCACGACCCCCTATCCATTTTCTGCCCGGGAGTATATCAGACGATATCATTTTGCAACTTGGTAATTTGTTTGCCATTAAACATATGTCGTGCTCTATTCTGGTACATAATACCTCGCTCTTAATTGATGTGATATCATTCCCCCCTAGGTGGATAATTAAATATGCTGGAGGAGGACATTTAGTTACCTTTTGCTCGATAGAGTCAATGAGCTCCTCCCATTTCATGCCCCTTTTGCCCATCCAGGTTACCTGAACGCCTAAATTTTCCAAGGCGTAAGTTAGTAGTCAGATTTGTAGACGCCCATCTACATGCCCAGTAAACAATTGAAGATCCCACAATCCATACAAGATGCTCTAAAGAAGCAATAAATAATACGGTAAATACAACTCATCTACAAAGCTCACATCATATCTATTCTAATATACTTTAGGAATGCGCTTGATTTCCAGCGTCCCAATAATTGGATTTTGTCATGTGATACCCCTTTTAAAGCAAGACACGTTGCACCTCAAATTCTAAAAGAATGTGATTTGTAAGCATAAATTGGGTGATTAATTTTCGAAAGGGTTTTTCTCAGGACTGCGTTAAACTGATATCTAGTTAGTGGGGATTTATTGCTATGCACGAATAATGAACCCTCAACACGTGGTCTCACTGCAAAATTTTTTTTCAAATTATTAACTGGGCAAATGTTTCTTTGATGAAGAGATGGTTATCAAATATTGATACCTTTTCCTGTTTGATCAGCTTTAGATAATCTTACAGAGATAGAGACGCAAGGAACGCTCTTTGACGTACAAAATTTTATATCCTTAATAGTTAAAGGAACATGGGCGCAATGCTCCGAGGTATGCACTAATTCCCCTACCCTAAATAGACCGTAAAAGGCCAAGGTAAAAACTGATCTAAACAATAATGTTTCATATTCCGAATAACACACTTGATTTAGAGCGCTACAGATTTTAGCGAGAACCTCTTCCGAAATAGGTGCTCTGTGGTCTTTTGTTCTATTCAATCTTCGAAATCTGCCGGATCGGTCCATTGTCTCAGTTTGTGTACATAGCTAATACTAGAAATATTTATTGTGTATTGTTTAACGTCCCTCTCGAGAACTTTTCACTCATATGGAGATGTCACCGTATGCCGGTGAAGGGCTTCAAATTTTGACCTTTACTCGGCACTCAGGGCCATTGAGCAGTGAAGGATCTTTATCGTGCCAACGCCTGCCGCTGACACGGGGCCTCGGTTTTTAAGGTCTCATCCGAAGGACCCGCAACTTTCACTTCAAAGTGCCGAGCGCATGGCGAAGGAACAGTTGCTACCCATTTTAACGACTGGGTCAGTCGCGGCCGAGATACGAACTCACGACCTCCGGATCACGGAGCGAGCGCTCTACCGACTGAGCTACCGTGAACGGTAAATAATACCCGAAATATAAGATGAAACTGTTGAAGCTGCTGAGCCCTTTCCTGAATGATATGCTATATATAACAGAATATGGTTTGAAGGGACTGACCATTTATCAGGTAGTTTTGTCAATATTCTGAAATCTTTAAAATTCTTTAAAGCTTGTAAGTATACAGTCCTGGTGTTTGCTGAAATGCTTGCATCTAACAATCGGGTGATTTCGTCTCGAAAATAGTCCAAAGTGCCCCTGGAAATGGTGTAGGCTGACTGTCTGCGTCCGGAGCCAACTTGTGAAATCGCTGAAATCGTAAACGTGAAAAACTGTCCGTCAATGAGCTCTGAACGCCCGAGACGTGCTGCGCTTTAAATGAAATGTTCAACTGCAAGCATTTTAGAACGAATTTGCGCAACATGATCATTACTAATTCTGATTTTGATGACATCGAATTTACAATATGTACCACTGATTGATTATCAGATCTAAATGAAACTGTTTTGTTGCGCAGCTTTTCCCCCCATAAAAATACTGAAACAAGTAATGGAAAAAATTCCAACACAGTGATATCCTTAGTATAGCCCTTATTGAACCAAAACTCTGGCCATACACCGTAGGTCCATGCACCGCTAAAATAAATTCCCAAACCGTTTCCTCGACGCGCCGAGCTATCTGTAAAAAGTTCTAAATCTATGTTAGATACCCAAAACTTTTCTTGGAATACCACAAAACCATTAACTTTATCAAAAAATTCCAGCCATACAGTAAATCCGCTTTTATCTCTTTTGTTACTCTTAAATGATGAAATGGTTTAGACAAACCATGCGTTGCATTTGACAGCCGCCTGCAGAAAGTGCGACCGGGAGGAATTGCTCTGCAGGCAAAATTTAGATATCCTATAAGAGATTGCATGGATTTCAAGTTGGTTTTCGATTTCTTCAATATGCCTTTAATAATCATGCTGATTTCATTCACTTTTTTTCCGGCAACCTGACCTGCATTTTTTGAGTATCAATTTCTAGCCCAAGAAAAGTAGTAAGTTCCTGTGGACCCTCGCTTTTTTTCCCATGCTATTGGGACCCCTAATTATTGGCAGACCTGTATGAAATTATCCACTATCATTTGACACTCGTCTGTCGTATGACCCCCGAGCAAGAAATCGTCTAAATAGTGTAGAACTTCTCTCGATGTAGCTCTCTCGCGCACCAGCCACTCTAGAAACGATGACAATTTCTCTCGAATGTAGAACACCCAAAGGGGAGGCATTTGTCAAAATAATAACAACCGTCGAACTCGAAACCCAGAAGCTCAAAATCACCGGGCCAAATGGGCATTAATCTAAAAGCGCTTTTGATATCCGATTTGACTAGGTAAGATCCACGCCCTAAACGCTGAACCACGCTAATGCCCTCGTCAAATTTTGTGTAATTGACCGAACAAAGCTCTTCGTTAATTAAGTCGTTGACGGAGTTATTGGTAGGGTAGGAAAGGTGATGAATTGCCCTGAATTCCCCCTCCGCTTACTTGGGCACCACTCCCAGTGGCGAAACTCGCAAATTTGACATAGGTCGTCATTTAAATGGGCCAGCCATCCATCCTTTGTCAATTTCTTTTTTGATATTGTCTCTAGCGACATCTGCATGTTTATAAAAAGAGGGCAAATTAGGTGCTTCTGTTTTTTCCCGAGGGCCCCGGTAATGCAATCGAAAACTAAATTGAAAACCATTCATAAGTTCTTTAGCTACTTCTAAATTTGGATGATTTGTAAGAGAATTTTTTAAAGCTGCAGTGTTAATAGGGGAATTTGCTAATTTAAAGTTTTTGACCTTTATTGGTTGCAGCGGTGCTGTTTGAGGCCTTTGAGGTACGAAAAGTATCATTTTTTTGCACAACTCGATTTGGGGTGCTTTCCTTTATAAAAAGAACATAAATGCGCATATTTGCAATTGGCTGTAATGCAACGGCTTCTATTGTAACTGAAGCAGACACCAGTTTGGTTTGGTGCATGCGATGCAGCGAGACTAAGTTCCGGCCTGGGTGGGACAGCTATCAAGCGTAGCCATAAATCTGAATTTAATTTTGACCAATTTCGGTAAGAGATTGCTTGAGGCACTCTAAACTGTTCGTCGTAATTTCTCCATCCCATGCCCGGAAATTTCCTCGCTGCGTCGCGAATGACAAACATATATTGAACCAATTCGGCTGCCCTCCCTGGGTGCCTTTGAATATATATGTGCATGAATAACAGAAAAGCGTCAGTCCATCTATCTATGGTTGCTATCTTCTCATTCAAAGCTTTGGGCTTAGCCTCAAGTTCCCCCTTATCATTTAGATCAAAATTACTACCCGCAGCAAACTGCTGCAGTTCAGCGCTTCCCTTTGTAAGCAGGCTAAGTTTATATAGTTCCCCGCCTAATTTTTTTGTTTTTGTTTTAAACGATTGGAACATGGGCACTTATATCGTCCCAGCGCAAACCTCCATGTTTGGCATCGCCCCGAAATTACCTGCCGGTGACAGGGCAGCTTCCTCCGGGACAGGCCACGAAGTAGAAAAATCTAATTGCCTACCCTTATTGTTAGTAATGAGCGGCACATGCTCCTCCGCCATTCCCGTGGAGGCTTGAACGTCTTCCTCCCAGGCCTGGGTACTTGTACCAGTCACAATCCGCTCGATCTCAGGGTCTGCCCTGGTGTCAGCGTAATGGACTGCGGTTAGGTTTCTTCTCCCCCCCCCCTCTGCCCTGCTGCTGCCTGGCTCCCTTGGTTCCCTTGTTTGCCCTGGTGGACTTGGCAGTGGCTTGGGACTTTCTGGCTCTAATGGGTGGCATGATTTTTCGATTTTTGCTGAACTGTTCTCGGAGGCTTTAAGTACTTCAAAACAATTATCAAAAGTGCAGAAACGCTGGGAAAGCTATCGAGCAAGAGGAGGAAAACGCCACGTGCGCCCCTCTTTTATACTCGCGGCAATCGGGGGAAAGTGTCAAAAGACCTACCCCCCTGTGTTTTTCGGAAATCAATTAAATGGCGTTTAATTAGCGATTGCTTTAAACGACCAACTTGACCTTATGCATTAATTTTGAATTCTTGTACTTTTAATGTTAAATAAAAATCCCAGATACATGTATTCACATTTCAAAAAATATTTCCGAATAAGCTATGAATTTGGAGCTTTTAACGTCAGAATGATATATTTGAACTAGTTTTTACATAATTTTTATGATAAAATTTATCAAAAATGTACAGATTTTAAATGGTGATATATCTGGTACTTCTGTTTATTCTAGTCTTACATCTTTAAAGTTATGGTAACATAGATATGTTTTGCAATTATTAGTTAATCAAACTTAATTTGTATTTGCAAATATAAATAGTTTTTCTATTTTGAACTATTAAAATTTTGAGGGTGAAATATTCTTTAAGGTAAAGTATCACCTTGAATTACTGACTTCAATTTCGTTACATTATGTGTATTTTAAAAGATTTTTTGTTGCATTTATGAGCAGACAGCGTATTAAGAATTCTTTTATTTGTAAATAAGATTCGTCAGGATTTTAATCTACTGTCAGTAATATTAATGTAGCATTGTGTGAATATCTAATAAAATAACTATTAAATAAGAAATGCCACTAAGCAAATTTAGTTTTTTTAAATAAAATGTATTAAAATAACTGAAAGTTAGTTAAAATATGTTGTGATATAGAAAACTCATTCTAGAAAATGAAAGCAGAGTATCATTATGATTATCACAATATTTTTTTCGGTTTATATTTACAAATAATACATTTTTTTTAAAAAAATTCAAAATAAAGGTTTATTTCAAATATTATTTATTCACATATGGTATGCTAACAGGTTTGAACATTGAATGTACAGTGCATCTTTCATATTTTATGATTCATATTCTAAATTGTCCCACCAAAACGCAGTCAGTAAATATGTGTAAAAAGTATTGAAAAGTTAATAAGTAAATACGTGTATTTCCAAACTGAAATTAGTAAATACCTGTATTACCTAAGCAGAATAGGAATTTCATGTATTTCCTAATATTTAGGAAAAACGTGAAATTTCTAATTACACATATTTACTATAACATATACATTAAAATGCTTGACAGCGGGAAACCGGGTTAAATGGTTTAATTTCTAAAGCAGTAAAAATATCACTTTTAGACATTGGTACGTTGTTTACATGATTACACTTAAAAAAAGCAATTAATCCCCATTTTCTTATGTTGTAGGAGCTGCAAGGTCCTAATGATGTATATTGCCAGTCTCGAATTTCATGTTTTCCTCAATACATAAGCTTTAACCCAATCTTAGTTACTGATTTGTTTACTTGGTTTCACTGTATTGCCATGGCAGGCATACATATTATTTTTAGAACCCATTCGAACACAGTATCAAGGTGTTTTTTTTCATATTTGAAACATCGTCTTCTTTAGAATTTGTATTTTATAAAAATACCACTAAATTGCTTAATTCGAGATAAAATCATCCATCTGATACTGTAAAAAGTTGGAGGTTAATTTTCCTTGTTTTTTCCTCGAAGAGACCCACGAATTCTTGCCCACCACGAAATGTAAAATGTTACATATTTCATAATTACTCAACACTTCTACACCCATGAATTCAAATACCCACGAACCAACACTACTGTATTACATAATCCTCAAAAATTGACCCCATAGAATAAGTGATTTTACAGTATATACTTTTAATCCATTCTACGAGGATGTTAAATAAGTTATGTCCTCGGTGCTCAAAAAGATAGAAAAAAAAACGCCTTTCAATGATTTAGTCTTAATGATTTTACTTAGATATTTTCTTTTAATCAAAACAAATGTCCGTAACATTTTTATACAATTTTATACAATTTCTGATTGTTTTTAGAATACATTTATGAGTATGAATCTTTGCATACTGGAATATGACAGATCCTGTGATTCCCTGGACTTCTTTACTCTTTTTGAAAGGTGTTTTTTTAAGTTTGGAAAATGAAACAAGTCAAATGGTGAAAGATCTTGCGAAAATTATTGGTGTGAGAAAGCATTAGGTATCTATTTATCCTATTACTCTTCAGGGCGTTTGAGTTTGGACGCTGTCATGAAGCCATTTAATGTAACTTGAATAATTTTAGTATCCTGAAGAACCAAAATGATTTTGAACTACCATATAGATATTGCATTCCAAACTTCATAAGAATCCTTACAAACAAAGATACACTGCGGGTTCCAGAAAGCGAGAGGGGATGCCTGTGTATCTTCGTGGATGGGTACATGTAAGTATATGCTAGTTGTAATTTTATTTCTTGTTGGAATGAAAAGGGATAGAATATGCATCCTGGTCGAGTTTTTGAACCTAAACCAACATATTTATGGTGGTTTAAAAATATTTTTTTTGTGTGTTAACTACTAAAAGACATAAAAAACGGTGTGTATATCTAACTTCAAATCCACTAAGACATCGAAATCGGGAGGCCTAAATTCTTTGAATTTGCTTCTGACTCTACCTGAAATAACTTTTGTCTGACCAGAAATGAAACATTCAAATTTAATTCAATTGAAACCGTCATTTATACTGTAGATTCCTAATTATAACAAAAAATATTTCTCGCTTTTATTTTTATGGTGCTGAAATCTTTGGAAATTCTGTTTATCAACCGTCCTTTTGCGAATTATAATTCTCGCGATATGACGTTAAAGGCCCAGATCGCGATAAAAGGTACTCGCGAAAAATAAGGAATCTACAGTATATTGGTATAATCGCCGACATATGGCTAAATTAATACTTCTTCGGCGTAAATCATTAATCAATGAATAAGTCACTTTCATGTATTGGTATAGGCATATAATCAGTTTTATAAGTATTTAATATAAGCGGATTTTTACGATAAGTGTGAAAAAATCACTTTTTATAAACTATCATATTTTAAACACATCACTTTAATTTTTTTAACATGGAATAAATAAAAAATATATTTCATTCCTACAAAGCTATTTATAAATTTGACATTTACAATACTTAATTAACGTTTTATAAATTTTCAGGTAAACCTTCACAGCTTTAAAATCTTTAACATAGCCAAGACAATGATTATTCAAAAATGCAACATATATTGAAAACACTTCAGAAAAAAGATTTTAGAATGTATGTAATCACATAAATATAAATTAAATAGATATTAACTATAATATAACATATTGAATATATATATACTGGGTCATGCATAAACTATAAAATAATATATACGTATTTAAATACCACATTTTTTTTTTACATATTTAACATTCACAACACTCAATTGACGTTTCATACATCTTACAGGTAAATCTTTTCGGTTTAAGGTGGGTCCCTACTTGTAAAATTACTTGGTTAACAAAGCAGTTTTTGTCCTGATGTACATTAAAAGATACTTTATCTACTTCAAAAGCACAAAAATAGATAGATCAACTATACATATATCCCCGCTTGAAAAGCGGGGAGGGGGGGGTATATAGTAATCGGTATGTTCTTCCGTCCATCTTACTCTCACAAAATATTTATTACATATTGCCGTTTTGCACCTCCTATTTCACTTTTTGATCCGACACATATTTTGCGTTTCCCATTGCAAATACATGGACACTGCCATTATAGTAATACCTCATACTTGAAATTTTAGCGAAGAGCAAATTTAGAAATTTGTCCTAAAAGGTATTCAATTTACATTGAGATGTAATGTTAGCGATTTTAAAATCCTCACCGAGGAAGCTATCACATACAAAATACAATTAGTTTTTAGCGATATTCAATTTTAGCGATCTCAGCACCCTTGTGAATAATGCCAAAATTAAATTCTCGCTAAAATTTCTGCTTATATGGTATGGGATGCGGGGATATCATTTAGTGACCTGTTTGTTTACATAACCTCTACTTCTACTGCGATAGGGTGAAACATTCATGTGCTCTCTTGTACCAAAAACAAAATCACGTCTGTTATAAAAACGATGTACACTTTATGGCTATGCATATGGCAAATAAATTCATATTTTGATTATGAGGGTTATCAAAAAGTTCGTAGACTTTTGTCATAACTTTTTTTATCAAACATCATATTATTATAAAATTTGGAACATATATTTAAACAACAAATAAAAATATTGACCTCGTGCTTGTGTTTTAAATAATTTTCTGCGACATACTGTATGAATTTCAATCCTTGCACATAAATACCCTCATTTATCTTTATACATCTCTTCAACATTTCCGCAGACTTTGTTCTTAATGCTATATGTACCGTAATTTTTAAAACGGAAATGGCTAAATCAGGCTTCCGGTTTTCCATGAGTAGGCCCCAACTTTAATTTTTAACATAGCAGAGACAATACTGATTGAGGAATGCAACACATATTGAAAGCGCTTTTAATTAGAATAGATATAATCACATAAACACCAAACAAGAACACATTGATGTAACCATTAATTGTCGACCGGGAAATAAAGTCAACAATGGTAATTTAGTCGTCTTGATCATCAAACCTCTTCGATATATGTGAAAAAGGCATGCGTCTAGATGATGGAAAGGATAGTCGAGATTATTTTGAAAACTTATAGTTGGATGAAAATTGAACAAAAACAATACCCTTTCAAACTTTATTAATTCCTCAAGTAAATGATAGCTACATAAAATATAAATTGAAACCAGACAACACATGCATCACCTATATTCAAAAATGTATTTCACTTTAAGAATATAAAACATGAACTGCGTACAGAGTACGTTTTTATGCGGTAACTATATAAAATTCGATGTTCTAAAAAAGGGACCTGTCGTTTTTTCGATAGTAAATATTAGCAACTTTATATATTGAATATGAAAAAAACAGATTTATTTTTACAGATTCATTTCATGGTAGTAATTATATTATGTATTTCGTAATTTATATAGGGAAAGAACATTCTGATTAACAATCCTTTAAATGTTTAGAAAACCTTTAATTCTGAATAACTTCTCCCACCTCAACCCCCATACACCAACAATTAAACCTATATGTATAAAACAGCCCTGTCCTCCGGGCTGCAATAAATATACATAAAATACAATATAATTGACGAATATGAAATATATAAACATAATAAGATAAAAATAGCTCACAAAAAGCGATGAATATGAAGAATCCGAGCACTTCCTTTGATTTTACATTTTAAGAAGGTTGTCCCAAAATTCCGTAGACAAGAAATGTTTTGTAGAACTCCGATGTCATATATTAATGAAATTTTGTACATAGATTAAACCAACACTTATTGGCGCAATACCTAAATGTAGCAATTAAAGTTAATATATTATATTTGAAATCCTGTGGAAAAAGTAATTACTACTTAGTATTGAAGGAATGGAAATAAAAATTCTTTATAAACGACTTTCTAAAAAAAAACAGACCAACACAGTCGCCAGATTAAACTGTGTTCAAGTATTTTGATCCTGAATCCAACCCACAAACATCAGAGACATCAGAGGTGGGATCAGGCGCCATGGAGGAGAGAGCATCCCCTGCCGACAGGTCACACCCGCGGTGTGCTCCTTGTCATGATCAGGAAATAGCGGAAAAAATCCGTCTTCAATTCAGTGTATAAATGATGGACTAACAATTGGTATGAAAAACGTCGGTCAGCATTTGACTCAATGATAAATTGTTTTTGCTGACAAGGTCATTGTATCGACCATAGAACTTACGAAATGATGACTTTAAACGAGAATGCTGATATTCTTGTTTCGTCAACTTGCTTGTCAATAATTTACCTCGTTTTAGAAATTGTTCATACGTTGAGCATGCTCTTGCGTATCGAATAAACTGAGATATATACTGTATACAGGGAAATTTTCGACCCCGTTTTATTTTCGTCCTTTTCGCCCTATTCTTTTTTGGGCGAATTTTAAACGGGGCGAATATAAATTACACAGCATAATGTTTTAAACAGGACTATGACTGAGCGAATTCAAAACGGAACAAAATTGTTTGCAAGTGCAAAAAGGCAAAAATAACACGGGGCGAAAATAACCCTATATACAGTACACTCCGTATACAGGTGATATTCCATACTTGTCTTGGTTTTGTCGAAATTCAGCGCCGAAAAATGGCAAAACTGCATAAATAAATCATGTAAAAGGATAGGATAATAAAGAATGATTATCTTTCAACAAAGTAAATTGTAACTATAAAAAAGAAAATTCATTTACATTTATGGTCTTAAACTCTGAAATTTTGCGATGGAAGGCATCTTTTATAATGTTGGATTTCAGGAAGTTAACCTGAAAAATGCCATCTTTTTAACAGGGAAAGAAGTTGAACAGATGAGAAATATGTATACCATCTTGTGCCTTAGTGTTATATTAATTTTCAGAAAATACAGAAGCTACATGAACTGCACTATTTCTGTATTAAGGCAAGGAAAAAGTATGCTTTAAAGTGAACGGATACAAAGACGGTTGCATTTGACGAGAAACAATGAAAAATACTTTTGGAAACTGTCATAAGGTATCAACCAAGAGCATATAAAAATCCCACCAATTATTATGAGTGAATTATGTTTAAAGTATTGGAATATCATCAAAATTAAGTTATAAATCATTTTTAAATTATATTTTGTTGTCACATTACACTATTTTTGCATTATAACAATGTGACTTAAATTTGTACGAAGAACCATGCGAGTTTAAAAAGTGTGTTGAGCTGTATAGAAGTATGTTTAAGTACTTAGTATTTAACCCTAAGAAGTACAAAAGAGAGTGTCATTGAGCAACTCCAATATAAATGACAGACGAAAAACCCGAAAAAAAATACAGGTTTTTTTTCAAAATATGATTTAATCATACTTGTGCATGCCTATACTCTGTTTACATAATTATTTCAATGTTGTATCATATCAAAATAATTAAGACATTTTACATTTATATCTGCAATCGTTCTGATTAATTTGTGAATTTAAATCTGGTAATTGGAATATTTTCCCCAAAAACTTGAACCCTTGATTTTTGTCTTTTTTCAACATTGCAGATTGTCCCGGGTGTAAGCGAACGATAACACTTCAAATCTTATATATCGAATAATTGCTTTCAAGCTAATGAGATAAAATTTCGTAATTTATCTGCCAAGAACATGCTTTATCTACTCAGGAAATTTTATAGATATACTTTAATTTCTTTTAAAGATATGAGCTCAGTTTACGGAATCTTGGGACAACCCTCGTAAATATCAAGATTAATTTAAAATAAACACTGCATGAAAAAATGTCTTTACAAAATAAGTAAAGGTATTGAAAATGCTACATTTACAATGTCTTTAATTACATTTAAGCATATTTACTTAAAAAAGAAAAAGTTGGTAAATGTGATCTTTAATTATATTTACTGCAAAGTAAATTTTTGTAATGGCCCAATTTACTACACCTTTACAAAATAATTAAATGAAATATTTACTCAAGTAAATGCAACTTTATGGAAATTCAAAGGTTGTCTTTGACAACATATTTACAAAAAGTTAAATATTATATTTACTACAGTAAATACATATTTTAAAAACAGTATAGATCGTCTTTGCGGGTGAATTAAATTTAAGTAAAGATCAAATTTAATTATAATTAAAGGTGTATAAATTTAACGCCTTGACTTTATACTACCCATTTCTCATTTTCATTACAATTTTGTTGATCTTTTTCAAAAATTATATTTTTAATGATTAGATTGTGTTCATATCTGGATTCATGAAAGTTCCTCCTGCGATTTGATGTCAATAAATTACAAAAACTGCAAATTTAAAAAATCAGTATTTTTTTATTATAGATGTTGATCAATAATTTGTATTCAATATAAAATCTAAATAAATGTTGATAAGACAAACATTGCATGAATTTTTATGCATTTAAAAAAAGAACATCAAGATATACATGTCTGCATTATTGAATTTTATACAAAAATAAGATATAAGGAATGCTCATGAACACACTTGACATAATCCAAGTATTCAATTAACATTTGAACATACCAAAGCTCTTCATACATTTTGATGAATCTATAATGTAAAAGTTAACTAAACAGATATTATTCAATATTTACAAACAGAAAGAAAAATAAATTTAAGAGTCATTGTTTAGAACCCAGTCATGATCACTGGCTAGTTTTGGGGGATCTTGTTGTCTTATTGAACCCCTGCTTCTCTTTGACAGAAGTCTTTTGCTGCATGGAGGACAAGTATCTAAATATTTCTTGTCCAGGCTTTCTTTGATTTTTTTAAGTTCTTCACTTTCCCATGAATATGAATGGGACACAAAACCATCATCTCCCTCCTCGTCACTACTCATGAATTTGTAGGCGTTCGGCAACTGGAGGAAAGACTTGACCTTCACCTTTTTCTCCTGGGACCATCCTGTCTTCTTTTCAATGGCGGACACTCTCCTCTTTAATTTCTGTTTAAGAAAATCAAAACTCTCAATTTTAATAAATAAAATGGTTGTATAGAGCACTAAAAAGAAATTCTTTTACCTACTGTATTATTTTATTCTCTCAAGAGACTAATCATAACAATTCTGGATTACGGTGCTTAATTTTCTTTTTTCATCAAGTTTTAAACCTTAAGAAATATTATAACCTTATCAAAACTTGCAATGAACTTTAATTGCCAAGGTGAGCCTTAAAGGGGCATGTATACAGTTTCAACTAAATTTTTTGAACCAATTTTAATGTTCACAATTCCTACCTAAGGCATCATTTATTGACTAGCAAAAATTTGAAGAACGTCATTTGTTGATAAGCAAACAAAATACAGAACTTTAAGTTCTTCATAACGTTTAAGGCTTGTGCCTTGTTTTTTGTTTACATATAAAAAGTATCAAATTAAAACAAAAAAATATTCAGCAAATGAATAGTAACTGTCGAATCGTATTTAAAATTAACTTTTATTTGAAAATATCTACTTCGAACAAATATATATTAGTTTATTAACCTGTGTAAACAAAAACATGACACAGACCTTGTTTATGTAACAAAGGCTTGTAGCTCTAAATCTGTCTTGTATCTGGACAACTGACGTTCAAATTTTTGATGATGATTAGAAAGACCATAGTTACATAATTGTAAAAATGAAAAAAAAAAAATTGAAATTTTAGCTGAAACTGTGTCCATGCCCCTTTAAACCGTACCCTGGCATGCAGAGGTAAAATTGACTCCTCTTTTCCTGACAAGAATATTACATTCACCTGAGGATTAACTGATGTGTATGAACAACCCTTCATAAAAATCCAAAAAGTTTACCTCTTTTTTTCTTTCATAAGTTGCCTGTCTCTTTTTATGTAAGTCTGTTTTGTTCTTTTTCTGCCTGTTATCTGCTTCCTTTTGCGATGTAAAATATCTTTTTATCGCAGCTGAAAAATAAAACAGCTGATTGTTACATAAAAGCTTCACAGTTAATATTAAATATTGTTCAATGTAATTAAATATGCAGCCTTTGATTTCAATTAACATAAAATTGCATTCAATTTTATTATGAAAAGCTCAAATTTAAAACAAATGAATGAACCTTTAGAATTTGCATTTCCTTTTAAAATGTTTACAGAACTGAGAAGATATTCCACTTTAGATAAATATAAAATGCAATGCATTAGGCCAACTTTTGAAAAATAATTGTTTGCTCTCAGTCCCGACACGGTTTGAAAATATAAAGTTGCTATCCTCCTTTAATTTTGAAAATATGTAGCAATTCTTATTTAGGTACCATTTATAACATCAATGTTTTCATCTGGAGCGATTCCTTGCACACTTTTCCTAATAAAATCTGTCATTTCAAAGTTTTCTTCATCCATAAATCTGCAAAATATTAATATTATATACACATATATTAGTCACACATTTCAAGAGTTAATACGAATAAAAATAGAATACAAAAAGAAGTAGGCTTCTATGATCGAATACAAGGAATGGTAATTGTGATTCTATATGAACAGGTATATATACAAAGATACCTTTTATTGCAGTTCCATTTTAAATTTGTCTGTTGGCCATTTAAATATGAGTCCTTCACTGCACTCTAAATAGCAAACAATTATGGTGTATTAATATACATTCCAAGAGTGCAAGGGGTGTAATACAGTATGATCACAATACAAATTGTGCATTGATGAATGATTTACATGTAAATATTTTAATGCATTTGTTAAAGAATTTTTAACTCCATGTACATGTTAGTGTTTTTTCAAATAATTATGAGATTGGATGGATAAAAAAAGCCCCCGTTAAAAAAAAGGGATTGTGAACATCATTAATCATGTTAATGTTGAAAAGCATTGTTTAATTTACTGCAGAAATATTTGATTCAGTTTTATTATATTGATACATGTATAACAGAATCTCATTAATTTAAGTTACATATTTTCTCATTTGAAAAACTGTCCATTCTTTTACCAACAAAAAAAAAAACATAATAAAATTAAAGTTTCACAAAAATTATACATGTAGATGCATGATTACATTCTGTTTTAGAAATTCTTTTGAATCTGTATCACATTATTATTTGGAAAAATAGCTTGAAATACATATATATATATTCAGAATTCCTCACCCTAATTCTTGCCGGAACATGTACAGGTTCATTAGTTTCTTGCTTTTTCTTTTCAATCTCTGCTTTAACTTCTCGGACATCTTTCTTTACAATGGCCAATTGTTGAAGAATTTCATTTTGGTTTGCAAGTATCTGAGAAATTTGCGTCTTCATGCCACTGCCTAAATAAAAATTTTGAGGAACATGTACCAACAAAAAATATTTTGCGAATTCTTCAAAGAGTTAATTTTATCATTAAGTATTTGATAATATAAATAAAAAACCCAGTTTTTTTCTCGCAAAATATATATTTTTATTGATTAATGATCTGGTTTAAGTAAAAAGTGCATATAAATACTGTTAAATTTTCCTTTGCATAATACATTTATTATCAACACAATTGCCCAAAGCTCTTATCCATTATTAAGTGAAAAGCTATAGTAAAGAATATATGTTTGTGAAACACTGCTCCTCCCCACCCAAGACACTGATTTGTTTCTAAAATTGCTCAATTGTATCCAAAACAGAACTTAACCTAGATATTCTTGCGATAAAGTTTTAATTCAGTACGTACATCCTCTCTGCAAAGAAAATGAACGGACTCTATTGGTGGACTAACAGACAGATAGATCGACAGCAGCAAATCAATGCTCTACTTTCTTTGAAGGGGGGGGGGGGGCAAAAATATTTCCACTGGATATAAAAAAAGTACTGGTACCATGTAACCAAAATTGCCTTATAGTAAAGCAAAGTTCTTCTATCCAACCCTGCAGTTTTTCTATATAAACATATGAAATTTAAAACCCTCAGAGATTTAATTCAAGTTTCAAAATAAATTTAACTTACTGTTTGATGGTGTTCTCCCTAATGATACACTGGTCGGCTGACTTTGGCTTGCATTACCTGGTGTCTAAACAATAATAAGAATCGAAATATTAAAGTCATGCACCCTTATATGTTTTATAACCTTCAGCAGTAATTTTTGAATAGCTCTTATATAAAAACATCATTATCTCTGTTATTACCATCACTGTTTCCTGAGAAGCAGCAGATCGACTTAGCTGGGCCTTTCTTTGTGGATTATTTTGTTCTGTAGATCTTTTTCTCTAAAACAAATAATTGATAATACATCAACAAATCTACCAATCTGTACAGTTCAATTGTAATATACAGATAAAATTTTAGTCAAGCCATATAATGAATATTGTAAAACACTCCTTACTTCTTGTATATATGTTCTTGACTTAATTTCACACTTAATCTCACCTTTTGAGTCTGGAAAATAGGGAGGTGATCTGAATTATCTGATTCCGATGGGGAAAGTTGTCGCATCAATGAAGTACTCATGCCCTTCACACGCTTTCTAGGAGATCTTCTTAATGCTGTAGTGGTAACCATACTTCTGTTTTTCTGAAAGAAAGAAAAAAAGAATTTATGATGACATGCCAGGGTGAATTTGTCAGTTGAAAGAATTTTAAAAGCATTTTAAGGCAAGTATTAAAAAGCTATTTTCTAATTTTTTCAACTGACAGTCTGACAATGATTATATTCTAGTGCTCTCACATTTTTGGGAATGAGTCCATGTCCGCCAAAAGTAGGAAAAATGACGACATTTTGGAAAATTTGAGGATAACCGCTATTCTAGTTTATAAAAATGATCATGATGATAAACTAGGTATCTGATCTTTGTCATCAACTAAATTATTGTTTTGCAATATACAACACTGTACAAAGGAATGTGAAAAACAAATTTAATTATTACATATCCAGCTATATCTTCTTTAATTTGGGGGAGAAATGACTTTTGGGAAAATTAACAGATTCCATTGGGAAAAAAGATATCTTAGGGATAGGACCCATAAACAGCCCCAATTATAAAGAATTGAGAGCCATGAATATTCATTTAACGATGTCATAAAAGGATTACAAGAATAGATAATTATTTTATTAATTATATGAAAGAATCCCAGCTTTATTTCTATTGCACCAAACCCACCAGGTGAAATGTTTCATTTTTTTTAAAGAAAAAAATAATTGATTTGAAAATACTGCATGTTTGAATAAATGTATGTATATATCCCATATCCTTGAAATAAAAAATCTGATTTTTCTGCACTCCATAATGATTCTAGAATTATTTTTCACGTTTTTATTTTCCTAATGGGTATATGTATGATGCCCAAGAGTAGGTCAGGTTGTAGTCCAAGCTACCAATGGAGCTCTTACCTTTTTTGCCGGGTGATCATGCAGCGACTCATTGTCATTTTCAGACCCAGACTCAGAAGGCTGCTGGCTTTGATGATCATTATTCTTAGCAGCTTTTCTTGGCGACCTCCTCACACCTGATGACTGTTTGTTTAATGTCTTTTTTTTCTAAAAGAGAAGACAATATTTCTAAAGTTTAAAGAATCTGAGTTAAAAGGTGGGGGTGGGGGGGGGGGCACTTAAGAAATGAAATATTAAAAAGGTGTCATATCAAAAATATCTGTGGAAAAAAAAAACATTTTCTTTGGGGTTTTTTTCATCAAATTTGACATTACATGTACCTCTTGACTTTGGTTTCTTTGTTCTTCATCATCTGATTCTGATGAAGACAATGGCCGTACTCTGTGTACAAGTGTTCCTGTTGCAGCTTTCCTTGAAGACAAAACAGGTGTCCCCTGATGTTTCTGAAGACCGTTTAATAAAATTATTGATTAACTACTTTTTTCAAATTGATGACTTTAATGACTAGTATGCATAAATATATTAATATAGAAAACCGGGTTTATTCTAAATGATCTACATACAATGCACATTAAAAGTTCAGTGTTTTTTGATAAGCACATGAAATTCTTAATACTACTTTGTCATATAGCTAGGTCTCCAAATGCAGGAAAATGAAATTTTAGCAGAGATATATAAATAAAGGCAATCTTTTTTTTTTTCAAAATTGCACAATCCACAAATTAAGTAAAAGATCTTGCCAAATAATGCACAGCCCCCCCCCCCCAAGATTTGCAAGTCTAGGTTGTTCAAAGTTTATTTTTCATTGCTAGTCAAATATCCCCCCTCTTCACCTTTAATGGCCTTATACATTGATTTGGTTTACAACTTGAATACTTCCCAAGGTTTCAATGTAACTTTTTAGACTAGAACAAACTTTACAACTTCAAAATTAAAACAGGATTTAAGGGCCGCATTGCACAAAATAATAAAAAAATGAAAGAAACAAAAATGCCTAGGAACCGGGGGGAGGGGGGGGGGTTCATTTCAAAAGAGTATAGATAGGCCTATATTCTTTTGCCGATACATAATAGGCCTAGTATACTTCATTACTAACTTATAAACTATAGAAATATATAGGTAGTCCCCTCAAAAAAGTGTTTGATGACCCTTTTTATTGCTTGTCAATCAATTTTTGGTAGGGGATAGTGCCCCCCCCCCTCCGGTATGCCTGACAAATAAGATACAGATAAAAATAGGCTATTAGAAAAAAAAGCAAATAAAAATGCGCTTTGGTTTTCAACACTTCAAGTGTATTTACCTCTGTAATGCTATTTGAATATATCTACACGATTTGGAGAAAAAATAACCAAAACCTATCGTATCGGAAAATACCTTTGATTGTGGGGTTGGCGTAGATAACAAAGGTTCGGAGCATTCGCCTCCTGATGAAAAGTGAAGATGTAAACTTTCCTGAATCTCTGTTGCCTCTGAATCCAAATCCATCCTTTTGCCAAATGCAATCAAACATCGGACCCGATTCCCATTTTTAAACTGTGTGTAGACAAAGAAAGTAGCCGCGATTTGAAAAGGATGAATCCTATTGGCTAGTTTTTAATTAGTTGCTGATGTAAGTCAGTTCGGGGATTCCGAGGGTTTTCTTTGTTTCTTCAAATTCGTAGCATATTTTATTGAGAACTTTGGATCCATTTAAAACGAATCATATTGATTTAAACAATTTTTCTGAACTTTAAGATATGTGTATAATCTCGTATACATTGTAAAAAAAAAAAACAAACAAAGTAAAACGAATACGTCGACGTAGAAGTTACTGATGCTGAGAATCCCCTTCACTGCAGGAGGTCTCGGAAAAGTGCGCCAACAACAGCCCAACGGAGAACAAAGGAACGACGTGTAAGTATGTTCGTATTTAGCATTATTAGCATTTAACTTAACTTAAATTCATTTTTTGTTTGTAAGCACGATGAACGTTCATTTATAGAAGTACGCATACTGCGGCAAATTCTTAAAATCTCTAGAATATAGAGATGGGGCTCCATCCGAATCGAGCAATGTCGGGCATGGCCATGATGGGTAAAAAGTTAAAATTGGTGTATTCAAAAGCTTCTGATTAATATGACAACTTTAAAATGATGTACAAAATTACTGTCTCTTTTTACAGTATTATATGTGTTGATCTCGGGTTGTTCTGTAACGTTATAGTCTATGTTCATGATCAATGATGATTGGTTTAAGGCGGTAAACCGAGACATATTTTATCAAGCTTTACCTGGGGAGGAACTAGGGGAGGACCAAAAAAATAAACACTTAAAAAGTACATAAACTTAAATGATTAACAAATCCCTTAAAATAATTTTTTTTATTGGATAGAAAGGCCTTCACAGGGGGCTGGCTATTTTTAATATGTCCAAATTTTTAGGTAAGTTAATAATTCGTCAAAGTACGGGGGATACTACATGTATTAGTATCTTCTTTATTGGATGTACAGCATGTAAAAAATGAAACTATTCCAGAGTATGAAAGAAGATTAGAAACGGGTATTTCATTTTAGTTTGTAAAAATAGGGGATAATATCTGGAGATATTTTTTTTATTATTAGATATAATTTAAATTTTTTTCTTCAAATATTTTGACCTGAACAATTATTAATTCATC